>NC_092780.1:48537653-48719964 GCF_047496795.1 Chiloscyllium punctatum | reverse complement strand
TCATTGAGCAGTGTCGAGCCAGAACATGCCCAAAGCATCCATTGAAGCTGCTATCAAAGGGGCAGTAAGTATAATACAGCCGCCTCATTGCCAATTCCAGTTACGATGTCAGGATGTTTCCCTCAACTTCAGTTTTATGCTCTATCTATCATCTCAGGGAACATGTGTTGCTGATTCATACTAACCATCCAATGTTGAAATCAAAATGGTGGATGCAGGGGATTTCACCCCAAAAACTACAGAATATCCAAGAAATTCCATCATGGAAACTACCAATCAAAGAGAATGGAGATGATCTCTGAGCAGCTGCACTTCCAATCACAGGCTCCTTCTCTGGTGCTTCTACTGCTGATTCCCTATCAGTAACTGTGGAGTGGAAGCAGTTCGAGTTGTGTTCCATCTCACAGCTTGTATATTGTGTAGCTTTAAGGGTGGTGATCATTATACATCGTGGGCGGCACGGTGGCACAGTGGTTAGCACAGCGCCAGAGACCCGGGTTCAATTCCCGCCTCAGGCGACTGACTGTGTGGAGTTTGCACATTCTCCCCGTGTCTGCGTGGGTTTCCTCGGGTGCTCCAGTTTCCTCCCACAGTCCAAAGATGTGCAGGTCAGGTAAATTGGCCATGCTAAATTGCCCGTAGTGTTAGGTAAGGGGGTAGATGTAGGGGTATGGGTGGGTTGCGCTTCCGCGGGGTGGTGTGGACTTGTTGGGCCGAAGGGCCTGTTTCCACACTGTAAGTAATCTAATCTAATCTAAAACTGTATACCATCATGATATCACAGCCCATGGTGGTGCTGATGGTGTAAAAACCTCATTCTCTACCTGACTGAGCTCTGTTCTCTTGCAGCACATACCACACTGGTACACTTTACATCCAATTACTTGGCTTGAGCCCAGACACTCAACTGCCTGTGATTATTAGATACAGGAGCTGAAACAAAACTGAATAGATTTCTTCAGTACTACGTACCCACGTCTCATTTTTGTGTTAGGGGAGCTAGCATAAATATCACATGATAGTTGGATGAAAGTGTAGATGGGTGGATTACTAAGTTTGCAGATGACACAAATGGGTGGAGTTGTGGATAGTGTAGAAGGTTATCAAAGGATACAGTGGTATACAGATCAGTTGCCGATATGGACAGAGAAATGGCAGATGGAGTTTTATCCAGGTAAGTGTGAGGTGCTGTACTTTGGGATTTCAAATGTTAAGGAAAAGTATACAGTTAATGGCAGGACCCTGAACAGCATTGATGTACAGAGGGATCTTGGGAAGTCCATAGCTCCCTGAAAGTGGCCATGCAAGTAGATAGGCTGGTAAAGAAGACATGGCATGCTTACTTTTATTGGCCGGGGAATTGAGTACAAGAGTCAGGATGAAATGTTGCAGCTTTATAAGACTTTGGTTAGACCGCAAGAGCCCAGAGCAGGAGCAGGAGCAGACCATCCGGCCCTTCGAGCCTGTTCTGCCAGTCCATAACATCATCAAATTGACATTTGTCCACTGATCTTCTTGTGGCATCAGCTCTACTTACCCACCCTCTCACCAGAACCCTCAATTCCTTTATTTTTCAAAATAAATCGATCTTAGCATTTACTGAAGTAGCATCCACTACTTCCCTGGGCAGGCAATTCCATGATTTACAACCCTCTGGGTGAAGATCTTCCTTCTCAATTCTGTCCTAAATCTGCTCCCCCTAATTTGAAGCTATGCCTTCTTGTCCTAGTTTCACCAACTCGTGGAAACATCCTCTCTCCTATGCTACCTATTCCTTCATAATTTTATGTGTTTCGAGAAGATCCCCCCCGCCCCCGCCCCCCCCCCCCCCCCCCCCCCCCCCCCCCCCCCCCCCCCCCCCCACACCAATTCTTCTGAATTCCGATGAATATAATCTCAGTCTCCTCAGCCTCCCCTCATAAACCAACCCCTTCAACTCTGGAATCAACCCAGTGACCCCCCTCTCTGCACCCCCTCCAGTGCCAGTACATCCTTTCTCAAGTAAGGAGACCAAAACAGCACACAGTCCTCCAGGGGTGGCCTCACCAGCACCTTGTACAGCCGCAACATAACCTCCCTGTTTTAAAACTCAGTTGCTTTAGCAATGAAGGACAATATTCTATTTGCCTTCCTAATTATTTGTTGTACCTGCAGACCAACCTTCTGTGCTTCATGCACAAGGACACCCAGGTCCTTCTGCACAACAACATGCTACAAACTTTTACCATTCAAGTAATCATCCTTTTTACGTTACTCCGACTGAACTGGGTGACTTCACATTTATTAATATTGTATTCCATCTGCCAGACCTTTGCCACTCACTCAAAGTATCTGTGTTCCTCTGCAAAGTTTTACAGTCCTCTACACACTTCGCTCTGCCACTCGTCTTAGAGTCATCTGCAAACCTTGACATACTACACGTAGACCCCAACTCCAAATCATCGAAATAAATTGTGAATAATGCTAGTGAGGTTTGAGAAGATTTGTAGCTCAGGTTGAGGTTCTGGATGTAGGTTTGCTCACTGAGCTGGAAGGTTCGTTTTCAGATGTTTCGTCACCATACTGGATAACATCTTCAGTGAGCCTCCGGATGAAGCACTGATAGTATAGCCCGGTTTCTATTTATGTGTTTGAGTTTTCTAGGGTTTGTGATGTCAATTCCTGTGGTGACATGACTCCCTATGGTAATGCCATTTCCTGTTGTTTTTCTTAGGGGATGGTAAGTGGTGCCCAAGTCAATATGTTTGTTGACAGAGTTCCAGTTAGAATGCCATGCTTCTAGGAATTCTCATGCGTGTCTCTGTTTGGCTGATCCCAGTTGACATGGTATCCTTTCTCATCTGTATGTAAGGATATTAGTGAGAGTGGGTCATGTCTTTTTGTGGCTAGTTGGTGTTCATGTATCCTGGTGTCTAGTTTTCTTCCTGTTTGTCCAATGTTGTGTTTGTTACAGTTCTCACAAGGTATTTTGTAAATGACATTTGTTTTGCTTGTTGTCTGTATAGGGTCTTCCAAGTTCATTAGCTGCAGTTTTGTTGGGTTTGTGGGCTACCATGATGCCGAGGGGTCTGTGTAGTCTGGCAGTCATTTCCGAGATGTCTTTGATGTAGGGGAGAGTGGCTAGGGTTTCTGGGCGTGTTTTGTCTCATTGTTTGGGTTTGTTGCTGAGAAATTGGCAGACTGTGTTCGTTGGGTACCCAATGAATAATTGTGGCCCCAACACTGATCCCTGAGGCACACCACTTGTCACCGATTGCCAACCTGAACAGCACTCATTTATCCCCACTTTTTGCTTCTTGTTAGTCAACCAATCCTCAATCCATGCTAATACTTTACCTGTAACGCCATGCATCCTCCTTTTATGCAGCAGTCTCTTGTGCGGCACCTTATCGATTGCCTTTCGGAAATCTAAGTACACCACATCCACTGGGTCCCTGTTGTTCACCTTGCTTGTGATGTCTTCATTGAATTCCAAAGTAGAATTTGTTAAGCATGACCTGCCCTTCATGAACCCATGCTGCGTCTGTCTAATGAGACAATTTTTAACGAGATGCCTTTTTATTTCTTCCTTGATAATAGATGCAAGCATCTTGCCCATTACAGAGGTTGAGCTAACCGGTCTATAATTCCCCATCTTTTGTCTACCCCTCTTTTTAAACAGTGGCATCACTGTTTTCCAATCTACTGGAACTGCCCCAGAGTCCAGTGAATTTTGAAAAATTGCCACCAGTGTACTTGCTATTTCTCCCTGGGATGCATTCTATCAGGGCCAGGAGACTTGTCTCTCCTTAGCTCCATTAGTTTGCCCAACACTAACGCTTCCGTAATAATGATTCCAGGTCCTCACCTAAACGTCACTTTGTTGATGACTGGCATGTTATTAGTGTGAAGACCGATACAAAACACCTATTCAATGCCTCGGCCATTTCATCATATCCCATAACTCAATGCCCCGTCTCACCTTCTAAAGGACCAGCGTTTACCTTAGCCACTCTTTTAGTTTTATATTTGTATAGAAAAGTTTGCTATCTGTCTTTATATTCTGTGCTAGTTTTTTTCTCATGTTCTATTTCCTTTTCTTTATAGTTTTTTTTGTGGCTTTCTATTGACCTTTAAAGTTTTCCCAGTCTTCTAGTTTCGTGCTCCTCTTGGCCACTTTATATGCCTTCTCTTTCAATTTGATAGTCTCCCTTAATTCCTGAGACACCCCATGGCAGATTGCCCCTTTTCTTACAATCCTTTCTTTTCACTGGAATATACTTTTGCTGGGCACTTTGAAAAATGGCTTTGGAAGTCAATTGTCCCACCATAAAGTCTTTGTTTCCAAGCTACTTTAGCCAAGTCCTCCCTCATCCTATTGGAGTCTCCCTTGTTTAAGCACAGAACCCTGGTATTGGATTTTATCATCACACTCTCCATCTGTATTCTAAATCCAACTTTACTGTGATCACTCCTTCCAAGAGGATCCTTAACTGTGAGGTCATTAATTATTCCTGTCTCATTACTCAGGACCAGATCTAAGATAACTTGCTCCTTCGTTGGTTCCATTACATACTGTTCAAGAAAGCTTTTGTGGATACACTTGAACTCCTTCTTAAGGCTACCCTGGCCAAGCTGGTTCGACTAATCTACATGTAGATTAAAATCCCCACGATAATAGCCATACCATCTTTACAGGACTTATTTGTTTATTGCCCACCCCAATGTGATGTTATTATTTGGTGACCTATAGACTATGCTTATCAGGGACTACTTCTTCTTAGAATTTCTAATTTCCACCCAAATGGATTCAATTTTATTCTCCATAGAACCGAGATCATCTCTCAACACAGCCCTGATGTCATCCTTGAATATCAGAGTTATGTCACCTCCCTTACCTTTCTGTCTGTCCTTCTGAATAGTCTGATACCCCTGGATGTTTAACTCTTAGATGTGACCATCCTATAACCATGTCTCTGTAATGGCTAATGAATCATATTCATTCACAATGATTTGTGCCTTGTTACGAATGCTATGAGTATTCAGGTGAAGTGCCTTTATGCTAACTTTCTTACCTCATGATTTCCGACATCTTTAATAATATCTCCTGAGTTCTTTGTCTTTCTTTCTTTGTCTGCCTGGAACACATGCTAACCTGCTGTTTACCTTTTTATTTACCATCATAATTCCTGTTGTTTTCCCTTCCCTTCTCCCGACTCACTAGTTTTAAACTCCTCGTGATCACCCTATTTATCCTTTTTGCTAGAACACTGGTTTGGATTGGTTCAGGTGGAGACTGTCCCATTGGTACCAATCCCTTCTGATGCCAATGCCCCATGAAATGGAACCCTTCTTTCCCACACCATTCCCTTAGCCACGTGTTTACTTCCCTAACTTTCTTATCCCTAAGCCAATTTGAATGTAGCTCAGCAATAATCTGGAGATTACAACCCTTGTGGACCTGTTCCTTAATTTCGTAGCTAGTGCTTGATACTCCCCAAACAGGTCCTCCATCCTAGCTTTGCCTATGTTGTTAGTCCCAACGTGGGCCGCAACAACTGGATCCTCCCACTCCAGCACCAATATCCTTTCAAGCC
Organism: Chiloscyllium punctatum; assembly: GCF_047496795.1. NCBI lineage: Eukaryota > Metazoa > Chordata > Chondrichthyes > Orectolobiformes > Hemiscylliidae > Chiloscyllium > Chiloscyllium punctatum. Next base: position 48,714,388 of record NC_092780.1, on the reverse strand, counting down.
GGTCGGAGATGTCCTGCACCCTGGCATTGGGCAGGCAACACACCATGTGGGACCCCTGATCCGGCTTGCAAAGGATACCATCTATCCCCCTAATTATAGAATCCCCTGTAACTATCATTTGTCTTTTTGCTCCCTCTGCCTCTTGAATGGTCTCCTGCACCATGGTGCTGTGATCAGCTGGCTCACCCTGCATGCAGAACTTTTCCTCATCCATATAGGAAGCAAACATCTCCTACCTGTGGGATAAGGGCAGCTCAGTGGTTAACGCTGCTGCCTCACAGTGCCAGGGTCCCAGGTTCGAGTCCAGCCTCTGGCAACTGTCTGTGTGGAGTTTGCATATTCTCCCCGTCTCTGCCTGGGTTTCCTCCCACAATCCAAAGATGTGCAGGTCAGGTGAATTGGCCATGATAAATTGCCCGTAGTGTTACGTGCATTAGTCCAGGGTAAATATCGGGTTGGGGAATGGGTCTGGGTGGGTTACTCTTCAGAGGGTCGGTGTGGACTTGTTGGGCCAAAGGGCCTGTTTCCATACTGTAGGGAATCTAACCTTAAAAAGAAAGATCAAAAACTGAGACTCCTCCATTCCTGAACTCAGAATCTTCCTACCTGCCTCATTTGCAAATACACCCTGTTGTCCCTGATCACTGACTGAATTTGAATGACTTCATCTACCACCTCTGACAGCCTCCTGAAACAGTGTCCAGGTAACTTTTCTTTCCCCCCCCTATATGTGCAGCAGTGTTTGAAGCTCAGATTCCAGATCATCCATTCTGATCCGGAGTTCTTCCAGCTGCAGATGTGGTCACTGCTGTTCACAATGGGATCAGCCAGCTCCCACAGCACCGCATCTGTCCAGCTCCACTTCGTTAATATCTTTATTACTTTATATAAACTTATGAGTTAAATAATTTCTGATACTTCTCTGCTATACTTTATTTCAAAAAAACAAATAATTTTTTTAAAAAGTAAATTTTTAACCAATTACATGATTTAAAAAAAAAAATCCTTATCTTATCAACACACCACAGGTTGCACTTAAAAGTGGTGTGTTCAGTTCTGGTCACCACATTACAGGAAGGATGTGGAGGCTTTGGAGAGGGTGCAGCCATGATTTACCAGGATGCTGCCTGGATTAGAGGGTATGAGCTATAGAGGGAGACTGGCCAAATTGATTATTTCCGCTGGAGCAGCGGAGGCTGAGGGGAGACTTGATAGAAGTCTATGACAGTATGCGATGCATTGATAGGGTTGACAGTCAGAATCTTTTTCCCAGAGTTGAAATGTGTAATACCAGGGAGCATGCATTTAAGGTGAGAGAGGAGATGTGAGGGGCACGTTTTTTACTCAGCGTGGTAGGAGTCTGGAATGTGCTGCCAGGGGTGGCCCAGATGTGATAGGGGCTTTTAGATAAGCGCATGAATATGCAAAGAATGGAGGGATATGGACCAAGGGCAGGGAGAAGGGATTAGTTTAATCTGGTGTCATGTTCAGCACAACATTATGCACTGAAGGACCCATTTCTGTACTGTTGTATTCTATGTTCTGGATTAGATTAGATTACAGTGTGGAAACAGGCCCTTCGGCCCAACAAGTCCACACCGCCCCGCCGAAGCGCAACCCAACCATACCCCTACATTTACCCCATACCTAACACTACGGGCAATTTAGCGTTCTGTGGTAGTTACTTATCAACAGTGTATCATGTCAGCCTGATTGAAGGAGCAGCAAGCAGGATAAGATTGAATGAAAGATATGTTAGCGTGTTTGGAGCTGAGGGTGGAGATGCTGAGAAATGGATCTACCTTTCAGGAACTCCACGTGTGGAATTTCGGACAGGAGCTGGGGAGTGCATCTGCCAAGGAGAGGCTACAAGGGAGAGGAGGCTGAGAGAGGATTAGGGGAGAAAGGGGAGAGTGCAAGTAAGTGTGAGGTGAGGGGTTGGGAGGGATGTGGAACATATTTGAGGTAAAAATATTGACTAGATTACCAGGAAGAAGTCCTTGCTTTTTTTTCTTAGTGTGGTGCTGTGGGATCATTCAGGTCCACCTGATGGAGCACATATCAGTTTAACATTTCATTTGAAAGCTGGAACCATTGGCATTATGATACTCCCTTCATAGTAAGACCATAAGATGGAGGAACAGAAGTAGCCCATTGAGTCTAGTCCATCCTTTATTGAGGGTATAGATGCTATAGGAACAGTAGAAAGGAGGGCAAGAGAGGAAGGGGATTGGTGTCTTTGAGTATGTGCAGGGAAGTTACTTGGGTGGAACTGAAAAATAAAGGGATGATGATCTTATTTGGAATGTACTATAAATCCCTCAATAGTCAGTGGGAAATTGAACAAATTTGTAAGGAGATCTCCGCTATCTGTAAGAATAATATGATGGTATTGATAGAAGATTTTAACTTTATAAACATAGACTGAAACTGGCATAGTGTTAAGGGCTTGGATGGGAAGGAATTTGTTAAATATGTTCAAGAACATTTTCTGATTCAGTATGTGGGTATACATACTAGAGAAGGTGTAAAACTTGACCTACTCTTGGGAAATAAGGCAAGTGACTGAGGAGTAAGGGAGCACTTTGGGACCAGCGACCATAATTCTATTACAGGGCGACACCCATATCCCTGGGTCCGGTTACCGTGGTTTCACTTACTTGTGGTTTACCTTGGCCAGAACGTGTAAATGGGAATGTTCTGGATCCAGGGACGAGGAGGCTGCCGGGAAGGTAGGTTTCCCATTGAAATGAATGGGTTTCAGCCATTCACTAGGTCCTGGAATGTATCCCCCCCCCCCCGCCCCCCGTGAGAACTAGTATTTGGATACAGAACTGGCTCAAAGGTCGGAGACAGGGTGGTGGTGGAGGGTTACTTAGATTAGAGGCCTGTGACCAGCGGAGTGCCACAAGGATCGGTGCTGGCTCCATGACTTTGTCATTTATATAAATGATTTGGATGTGAACATAGGAGGTATGGTTAGTAAGCTTGCAGATGACACCAAAATTGAAGGTGTAGTGGACAGTGAATGTGGTTACCTCGGATTACAAAGGGATCTTGATCAGATGGGCCAATGGGCTAGGAGTGGCAGATGGGGTTTAATTCAGATAAATGCGAGGTGCTGCATTTTGGAAAGGCAAATCAGGGCAGGACTTAAACATTTAATGGTAAGGTCCTGGGGAGTGTTGCTGAACAGAGACTTTGGAGTGCAGATGCATATTTTCTTGAAAGTGGAGTCTTGGGTAGATAGGATAGTGAAGGCAGCATTTGATATAGAACATTTGATATAGAACATAGGCCCTTTGGCCCTCGATGTTGCGCCGACCAGTAAAACCAATCTGAAGCCCATCAAACCTACACTATTCCATTCTCGTCCATATGTCTAACCAATGACTATTTAAATGCCCATAAAGTTGGCAAGTCTACAACTGTTGCAGACAGTGTGTTCCACATCCCTACTACCTACACTACACCTCTGAGTAAAAGGTATGCTTGCCTTTATTGGTCAGTGCATTAACTATAGGAGTTGGAAGGTGATGTTGCTGCTGTACAGGACATTGGATAGGCCACCTTTGGAACTGAGTTCAATTCTAGTCTCTCTCCTATCAGAAGGATGTTGTGAAACTTGAAATGGTTCAGAAAAGTTTTCTAAGGATGTTGCCAGAGTTGGAGGGTTTGAGCTTCAGGGAGAGGCTGAATAGGCTGGGGCTGTTTTCCCTGGAGTGTCGGAGGCTGAGGGGTGACCTTAAAGAGGTTTATAAGGAGCATGGATAGGATGAATACATAAGGTCTTTTCCCTGGGGTGGGGAGTCCAGAGCTAGAGGGCATACGTTTAGGGTGAGAGGGGAAAGATTTAAAAGGAACCTAAGGGGCAACATTTTCATGCAGAGGGTGGTGTGTGTTTAGAATGAGCTGCCAGAGGAGGTGATGGAGGCTTCCTCCACCAATAAAATGATATCCAGATGGGTATATGAATAGGAAAGGTTTAGAAGAGTATGGGCCAAGTGCTGGCAAATGGACTAGATTTATTTAGGATATCTGGTTGGCATGGATGAGTTGGACCGAAGGGTCTGTTTTCATGCTGTACATCTGTGACCCGTGCGATCATGGCTGAACTGACCATCATTAACTTCCATTTCCTGTTTTATACCTATAACTTTTAATTCTCTTCCTGATTAGAAACTGGTCGATCTCAGCTTTAAATACCCATAAAAATCCAACCTTGAAGGCCCGTTATGGTAAAGAATTTCACACGTTCACTACTCTTTGTGAGAAAGAAATTCCTCCTGGTCAGTGTCTTAAATGGGCAGCCCCTTACTCTAAGATTACACCCTCTGTTCTTCGACATTCCTACAAGGTGAAACAATCTCTCCACATCTACCCTGCTAAGCCCCCTAAGAATCTTCTATGTTTTGATGAGGTAACCTTCATTTCTTCTTAACTCCAACAAATACGCACCTAACTTGTTGAAACCTTTCCTCATAAGAAAATCCCTCCAATACCAAGGATCAACCAAGTGAACCTTTTCAGTCCTGCTTCCAGTGCCAGTTTAGCTTTCTTTCATAAGGAAACAAAACTATTGATATTCTTCTAACTGTGATCTGACCAGAGGAGCTGAAGGGGCTGAATTGTCTACTCCTCCTATCTTTTATATTTGTGTGCATCCATTGAATTTGGATGCGAGCTTTTTGAGATTTATAAATTGGAGTGTCACATTGGGTTGTGTGTTCAAATCTCGAGAGTGGACTTCAGCGCCACATCCTCTGAGAGTGCTATTTCGCTGGAGATCAGGATAAATCACTTGGCTCCCACCTCTCTTGGCGTTTTAGTGTGTCTTCACCCTGAGTTGAGATGATATATAGGACACTGTGCAGACGAGGTGGATATGTGACTGCAGTCTCTGCTGGTTTTTCTCTTTTAACCTTTACTCAGTCTATACGTGGCTGAGACCCAGGTAGATGGGAGCTGTAAAGTGTCATTGTATGTTTGTACTGCCTGGCAGAAGGAACGGTGCAGCACAAGAGCAGGTCCTTTGCCCAGCATGTCTGTATGGACCATGGTGCCATTCTAAACTAATCCCATCTGCCTGCACATGGTCCGTTTCCTTCTATTCCCTGCCTAGTCATATGTCTGTCCAAATGCCTCTTAAATGTTGCTGTTATACCTATTTCTATCACTTTCCCTTCCAATGCTTCTAGGCACCTACCACCCTCTACGTAAAAAAAAACCATGCCTCGCACATCTCCTTTAAACTTTTTCCCATTCACCTTAAGCTTACATCCCCCAATACCTGGTATTTCCATCCTGGGAAAAATACTGACTGCCCAGCCTATCCATGCCTTTCTTAATTTTATGTACTTCTATTCGATCACTCATAAGAATTATTCCAAGTTTGTCTAACGTCTCCTCATAGCTAATACATTCTGATCCAGGCAACATCCTGAGAAGCTTCTTTTGCACCCTCTCCTCTGCATACTCCCTGTGGTGTGGTGACAAGAACTGCACACATTACTCCAAATGTGGCCTAACTTAAGTTTTTATTAGGCTGAAACATGACTTGCTAACTGCTTCCTTTTATATTTCTCAAGAGTCTGATTTCAGTTTCCTAAACCTGTCATATGCCTCCTTTTTCTTTTTTTGATTATTTGTCATCCAAGATTTGAGAAGTTCTTGAAGATCCTTACAGGAACATGCTGGTCTGAACTCTGATCAGCTGGCCTTAAAAAGACTCCCACATGCCTGGTGTGGACCGGCCCTGAAACAATCACCCCAATGTCATTTCTCCAATTCCTGTCTAATAATGTTGTAATTAGCTTTCCTCTAATTTAGCACTTTCACCTGACGACCGGTCTTATTCTTATCTGTAGCCATCTTAAAACCTGTGGAATTATGTTCACTGTTCCCAGAATGTCCCGCCATGAGATTTGATCATCTGGCCAGGCTGATTCCCCAATGCACTCTCTTCCCTCATTGGACTATCTATATATTGCTTCAAGAAACCTTCTGGATTGCCTAACAAATTCTGCCCCATCTAAGTCCCAGCCACTAAGAATTCCAGGAGAAAGTGAGGACTGCAGATGCTGGAGATCAGAGTGTGGTGCTGGAAAAGCACAGCAAGCCAGGTAGCATCAGAGGAGCAGGAGAATTGACTGTTTGGCCATAAGCCCTTCCTCAGGAATGATGGGGTTATGTCTGAAGCTTCAATTCTCCTGCTCCTCAGATGCTGCCTGATCTGTGCTTTTCCTGCACCACACTCATGACGAGGGGAGTCCCAGTCAATATTGGAAGTTAAAATCACTTACTACAACAGCACTCATACTGCTGTTACATAGAACATTACAGTGCAGTACAAGCCCTTCAGCCCTCGATGTTGCGCTGACCTGTCATAGCAATCTGAAGTCCATCTAACCTACACTATTCCATGTATGTCCGTATGCTTGTCCAATGACGACTTAAATGTACTTAAAGTTGGTGAATCTACTACCGTTGCAGGCAAAACATTCCATATTCTTACTACTCTGAGTAAAGCAACTACCTCTGACATCTGTCCTATATCTATCACACCTCGATTTAAAGCTGTGTCCCCTCATGCTAGCCATCACCATCAGAGGAAAAAGGCTCTCCCTGTCCACCCTATCTAACCCTCTGATTATCTTATATGTCTCTGTTAAGTCACCTCTCAACCTTCTTCTCTCTAATGAAAACAGCCTCAAGTCCCTCAGCCTTTCCTCATAACACCTTCCCTCCATACCAGGCAACATCCCAGTAAATCTCCTCTGCACCCTTTCCAAGGTTTCCACATCCTCCTTATAATGCGGTGACCAGAACTATACACAATACTCCTAGTGCAGCCGTACCAGAGTTTTGTACAGCTGCAACGTAACCTCATGGTTCCGGAACTCAATCCCTCTATTAATAAAAGCTAAAACACTGTATGCCGCCTTAACGACCCTGTCAACTTGGGTGGCAACTTTGAAGGATCTGTGTACATGGACACCGAGATCTCCCTGCTCATCGACACTACCAAGAATCTTACCATTAGCCCAGTACTTTGCATTCCGGTTACTCTGACCAAAGTGAATCACCTCACACTTGTCTGCATTAAGCTCCATTTGCCACCTCTCAGCCCAGCTCTGCAGCTTGTCTATGTCTCTCTGTAACCTACAACATCCTTCGTCACTATCTACAACTCCACTGACCTTTGTGTCGTCTGCGAATTTACTAACCCACCCTTCTACTCCCTCATCCAGGTCATTTATAAAAATGACGAACAGCAGTGGACCCAACACCGACCCTTGTGGTACACCACTAGTAACTGGACTCCAGGATGAATATTTCCCATCAACCACCACCCTCTGTCGTCTTTCAGCAAGCCAATTAATGATCCAAACTGCTATTTCTCCCACAATCCCATTCCTCCGCATTTTGTACAATTGTGGGGAACCTTATCGAACGTTTTGCTGAAATCCATATACACCACATCAACCGGTTTACTCTCATCTACCTGTTTGGTCACCTTCTCAAAAAACTCAATAAGGTTTGTGAGGCACGACCTACCCTTCACAAAACCGTGCTGACTATCCCTAATCAAATTATTCTTTTCTAGATGATTATAAATCCCATCTCTTATAATCTTTTCCAACACTTTACCAACAACTGAAGTAAGGCTCACTGGTCTATAATTACCAGGGTTGTCTCTACTCCCCTTCTTGAACAAGGGAAACACATTTGCTATCTTCCAGTCTTCTGGCACTATTCCTGTAGACAATGATGATTTAAAGATCAATGCCAATGCCTCAGCAATCTCCTCCCTGGCTTCCCAGAGGATCCTAGGATAAATCCCATCCGGCCCATGGGACTTATCTATTTTCACACTCTGCAGGATTTCTAATACCTCTTCCTTGTGAACCTCAATCCCACCTAGTCTAGTAGCCTGTATCTCAGTATTCTCCTCAGCAACATTGTCGTTTTCTAGAGTGAATACTGTCGAAAAATATTCATTTAGTGCTTCCCCTGTCTCCTCTGACTCCACACACAACTTCCCACTACTATCCTTGATTGACCCTAATCTTACTCTCGTCTTCTTTTATTCCTTAAATACCTATAGAAAGCCTTAGGGTTTACCCTGATCCTACCCGCCAACAACTTCCCATGTCTCCTCCTGGCTCTTCTGAGCTCTCCCTTTAGGTCTTTCCTGGCTACCTTGTAACCCTCAAGCGCCCTAACTGAGCCTTCACATCTCACTCTAACATAAGCCTTCTTCTTCCTCTTGACCAGAGATTCCACTTCCTTCGTAAACCACGGCTCCCGTGCTCTACAGCTTCCTCCCTGCCTGACAGGTACATACTTATCTAGGACACTCAGGAGCGTTTCCTTGAATAAGCTCCACATTTCTAATGTGCCCATCCCCTGCAGTTTCCTTCCCCTTCCTATGCTTCCTAAATCTTGCTTAATCACATCGTAATTGCCTTTCCCCCAGCTGTAACTCTTGCCCAGTGGTATACACCTATCCCTTTCTATCACTAAAGTACTCACCTGCTTCCAGGTCTAACACCTGGCTGGGCTCGTTACCCAGTACCAAATCTAATGTGGCTTTGCCCCTTGTTGGCCTGTCTACGTACAGTGTCAGGAAGCCCATTCACTAACCCATCTATAGTACTCGTACTATAGTGTTCCCAGTCAATATTTGGAAAGTTGAAGTCCCCCATGACAATTACCCTGTCTCTCTCACTCCTATTGAGAATCATCTTTGCTATCCTTTCCTCTACATCTCTGGAACTATTTGGAGGCCTATAGAAAACTCCTAACAGGGTGACCTCTCCTTTCCTGTTTCTAACCTCCGCCCATACTACCTCAGTTGACGAGTCCCCAAACATCCTTTCTGCAACTGTAATACTGTCCTTGACCAACAATGCCACACCTCCCCCTCTTTTACCATCTTCTCTGTTCTTACTGAAACATCTAAATCCTGGAACCTGCAACAACCATTCCTGTCTCTGTTCTTACACCTTTCAATGATCTGCTTACTTATCTGTCCTCTAACACTTTCTGGCTATTGGGATGCACTGATCACAGTAACTGCACCTTTATTATTCCTGAGTTTTAATCATATGGCTTCAGTGGATGAGCTTTCCAAGATGTCCTCTATTTGTGCAGCTTTGACATTCTCCTTGATCACTAATGTTAATTTTGGTGGCGTGAAATAGGAACTTTCAAAAGTTGATTGGGGTAAACCCTTCACTGGTAAAAGGATGAAGGGCAAGTGGGAGGTTTTCAAAAGTGAGAACGAGAGTTCAGAAACAATATGCTCATGTTAGAGTGAAGGATAAGTTATTCTCTAAACGGTGAGAAAATTCCTAAAACCAAAGTACAAAGGGATCTCGGAGTGCTAGTGCAGGATTCTCTAAAGGTAGACTTGCAGGTTGAGTCCGTTATTAAGAAAGCAGATGTAATGATGTCATTTATCTCAAGAGGGTTGGAATGTAAAAACAGTGATGTGTTACTGAGACTTTATAAAGCTCTGGTTAGGCCCCATTTAGAATACCGTGTCCAATTTTGGGCCCCACGCCGCAGGAAGGACATACTGGCACTGGAGCGTGTCCAGCGGAGATTCACTCGGATGATCCCTGCAATAACATACGAGGAATTTAGAAGGTTAAGGGGAGATCCATTAGAAACTTACAAGATAATTCATGGCTTAGAAAGGGTGGACGCTGGGAAATTGTTTCTGTCAGGCAGGGAGACTAGGACCCGTGGGCACAGCCTTAGAATTAGAGGGGGTCAATTTAGAACGGAAATGAAGAGACATTTCTTCAGCCAGAGAGTGGTGGGCCTGTGGAATTCATTACCATGGAGTGTAGAGGAGGCCGCGATGTTAAATGTCTTCAAGGCAGAGATTGATAAATTCTTAATATTGCAAGGAATTAAGGGATACAGGGAGAATGTGGGTAAGTGGTATTGAAATGCCCATTAGTCATGATTGAATGGCAGAGTGGACTCGATGGGCCAAATAGCCTTACTTCCACTCCTATTTCTTATGGTAAGGCTGGTAGGAGTAGGAAACTATGGATGAATAGAGATATTGAGGCTCTGGTCAAAAATAAGAAGGAGGAATCTATCAGAAACAACTGGGATCAAGAGAATCTCAAAGAGTATGAGGAGAGTAGGAGCATTCTTAAGAGTGAATTCGGGATGGCAGAAAGGGATATGAGGTAGCCTTGGCAGATAAGATTAAGGCTAATCCAAAGAAATTCTACAAATACATTCAGAGAAAAAGAGCAACTAGGGAGAGAATAGGGACCCTTAAAGTACAAAGATTGTGGAACCACAGGAAATGGGAGAGTTATTAGATGAATATTTCACATCAGTATCTACTGTGGAAAAAATCATGGAAGCTAGACAACTTGGACAAATAAACATTTATGTCCTAAAAGCAACCCACATTACAGCGGAGGACATGCTGGAGATCTTAAAAAACCTTAAAGGTGGATAAATCTCCAGAATCCTGGAATATTGTGAGAAGCTAGAAGAAATTGCGGGGCCCCTCGCAAATATATTTGTATCATCTACAGCCACAGGTGAGGTGCCAGAGGACTGGAGATGGTTAATGTTGTGCTGTTATCTAAGAAAGGCTGCAGGGAGAAACCTTGGGATGATAGACCGGTAAGTCTGACATCAGTAGAACGTTGGAGGAGATACTGTGAAATTTACATACATTTATTTACATACATTTGGCGAGACAAGGACTGATTAGGGACAGTCAGCATGGCTTTGAGCATGGGAAATCATGTCTCACTGACGAGATTGATTTATTTTGAGGAAAATATTGAGGGCAGAGCGGTAGATGTTGTCTACATGGACTTTAGTAAAGCCTTTGACAAGGTTCTGCATCGTAGAATGATTAGTAAAGTTATATCACAGGGAGAGCTTACCAATTGGATCGAAAATTGGCTAGATGGTTGGAGGCTGTGGACAGTTGTTTTTCAGACTGGAGGCCTGTGACGGACAGTGTTCTGCAGGGATCCATACTGGTTTCTTATTGTTTGTCATTTCCATAAATGGTTTGGATGAGAATTTAGGCAGCACAGTTAGTAAGTTTGTGGGTGACGTCAAAATTGGTGCTATAGTAGACAGTATAGAAGGTGATCTAAGATTACAAAGGGATCTTGATCAAATGGGCCAATAGGCCGAGGAATGGTGGATGGAGTTTAATTTGGATAAATGTGAGGTATTGCATTTTGTTAAAACAAACAAGGACAGGACTTATAATGGTAGGGCCCTGGAGAATTTTGTTGAAAAGAAAGACCTAGGGGTTCAGGTACACAGCTCTTTGAAAGTTGTGTCATTGGTAGATGGTTGTAAAGACAGCGTTTGGCATGCTTGTCTTCACTTCTCAAACCGTTGACAGGTATAGATGTTGGATGGGATGTTGCAGTTGCACAGGACATCGGTGAGGCCACTGTGGGAGTACCGTGCACAGTTCTGGTTGTCCTGCTATAGGAAGGATATTATTAAATTGGGGAGGGTGCAGAAAAGATTTAAAAGGATATACTGGAACTGGAGGATTTGAGTTCCAAGGAAAAGCTGGATAGGCTGGGGCTCATTTCACTTTAGGAAGTTTAGGGATAACCTTATAGCAATTTATAATAGCACGAGGGGCAGAGATTAGGTGAATATTCATAGGTTCATAGAATCCCTAAAGTGTGGAAAAAGGCCATTTGGTCCATCATGTCTACACTGACCCTCCAAAGAGCATCCCACTCAGACCCCCAACCTTATCCCTATAAACCCATATTTTACGTGGCCAACTCACCTAGCCTGCACATCCCTGGACACTATGGCCAATCCACCTAACCTGGACTGTGGGAGCAAACCAGAGTACCCGGAGGAAAGCCCCCCACACACAGTGAGAGTGTGCAAACTCCACATAGAGAGTCGGCCGAGGCTGGGATTGATGCCGAGTCCCTGGTGCTGTGAGGCAGCTGGTGTTAATCATCTTTTCTATAGGGTAGGGAAGTTCAAACCTACTCCTGAGAGGAGAATGATTTAAAAGGGACCTGAGGGGCCACAGGGGGCGGTTTGTATGGAGAATGAAGGGTCAGAGGAAGTGGGAGATGCAGGTACAGTTACAATATTGAATAGGCATTTGGACAGGAAATGTTTAGAGGAATATGGGCCAAACGCAGGCAGTGGGACTAGTTTACTTTGGAAAACTAAATGAGTTGGACTGAAGAGTGTGTTTCTATGTTATATGACTCCATAACTGCCCCACATTTTTACATCCCCCTCTATCTGAACATCTAAACCCTGGAGTATTGAACTGCCAGTTCTGACTTTCTCTCAACCAAGGTTTTGCGGGCTGTAAACTCACCTGCCTTACTTCCTTTGGTTAAAATAAATACATTTCAGACTGCCAGCCCAGCTGTGTTCATTAACCTGGCTCTCCCTGTTCTTCCTATTAGACTTCTATGGAGCACTGTTGTTGTATGTTTCAGATGTGGTATTATTTCTGATTAACACCACATGTTGCTGGTTTTCCAGAAGTCCAAGGCTTCCATCTATTCACTGTATGAAGGAAGAGGCCCTGGTGGATCATCTCTGCTGATTGAAGTTCTAACAGACAACAATAGTCGGTCACATCAAGAAATAAAAAACATCCTGAACAAAAATGGGTAAGAATGGGCTGAGGGACTCTCTTCAAGGAATTGATTCACAGACTCCAATCAGGACCTAATCCTGCGCAGCTACCTCTAGATCCTTAACATTCCGGCAACCCACCCCCTCACTCTTCCCCACCCACCCCCTTCCCACCCCGTCCTCACTCTTCCCCACCCCCTCCCACCCTCCCTCACTCACCTCTGGACTCTGGGTTTAGAATATAAAATGAACAGGATGAGGGATGGTTTGGACTGGTTTCAGTTATTTGATCGGTTTGCAAAGTAATTTTCCAAAGAGTTGTTCCACCAGCACCACTGCTTCTCTCCACCATTAACATGGCCTCTGGCATAGACGTGATGCTCTGACTCCTCTCACTCCAATACTGTGACCCTTGATCCTGATCATACGACACCTGCAGCTAGTTAAGGACTTGAAAGAAAAAACTTGCATTGCTACAAAGATTGTGGACATTTTCAAAATGACTAAATGTTGATTAAAACTAAAATAAAGGAGGAAATTAAACCTGCAAGAAATATAAAATATAGCAAGAAATATGTAATGAAAAAGAGAAGAACTAAAGTAAAGATTGCCCCTTTAGAAGTGGAGTTTGGGGAATTAATGTAAAAGGAGAAAATGGGGAAACGTTTGAACAAATCCATAAAACCACAAGACATAGGAGCAGAATTAGGCCAAGGTTTACAGTACAGTGGAGTTTTGGTCTCTGTATTTAAGGGATATATTTGCATTGGAGGCAGATCAGAAGACATTCCTGAGTCTGTTCCTGAAAGCAGTGGAGGCAATGTTACTAAATGTTTTTAAGATAGAGGTAGATAGATTCTTGACTAAAAAGGGAATCAAAAGATATTGGGGTAGACATGAAAGTAAAGTTAAAGCTACATTCAAATCAGTCATGCTCTTATTGAATGGCAGAGCAGGATTAAGGGACTGAATGGGTTACTGGTGATGCTAATTCTTCTGTCCCTATGAGGTTGATTCCTGGGTTGCTTTAGGTGAAAAGATTGAGTAATCTTTTGATTGATAAATTGAGCAATTTATCAATACTCATTGGAGTTTAGGAGAATTGGAAGTGATCTTATTGAAACATCTACGATTTTGCAGGGCTTGACAGGAAGAAAGCTGTGAGAATGTTTCCCTGTGGAGGAATTCTGAATTAAGGCTTGATTTCAAAATAAGGGGGTCTCCCCTTGAGATTGAAATGAGAACTTTCTTCTGAAGAAATCTTTGAAATTCTCTTCCTGAGAAAGGAGTGGAAGCTGGGCCATTGAATATATTCAAGGCTGAGTTAAACAGATGTTTAATTACAGAAGATAGTCTGGTTATGAGGGACAGACTGAAAACTGAAGCTAAGGAGATGGTTTAATCAGCCATAACCTTATTGAATGGAGAAATACGTTTGAAGGGTCGAAAGGTCTATTCCTCCTTTTTTTTTGTTCCTATGTTCTGACGCTGCCCTCCAAAACCTGCTTAGATCAGCCACTTAAATATATAATACATATCTGAAATCTGATTGTAATAAACCCCCAAACGTCTGAGCAATTACTTTACCCCCCTCATCTTGAGCCTAGTGTGGGGCCAGTAGGTGCTGATAGTTTAGCAAGATATGTATGTCTGCCATCAATTATATTGAAGAGGTGCCAGTATTAAACTGGGGTGGACAAAGTTAAAAATCACAACACCAGATTATAGTCCAACAGGTTTATTTGGAAATGCCTGGACAAGCTTTTGGAGCTATGCTCCTCCTGCAGGTAGCCTGACAAAGGAGCAGCCTTCTGAAAGCTTGTACTACCAAATGAACCTGTTGGACTATATCCTGGTGTTGTGTGATTTTTAACTTTGTCATCAATAAAGTGATGGGACATGTGGGTTAATGGAGGAAAGTTTGGGATAGGCTTCATCTGCTGGTGTATAACGTATTTTTGTGTATTGGCCCCTTTAGGGGCTCTCTGTGTGAGGGTGCTCGCCACTGCTTTGAGAGGAAAGGAGTGGTGACGGTGATTGGACTGGACAACGATGGTCAGCAGATTGAGTTGGAACGTGCTCTAGAACTGGCAATTGAAGCAGGGGCTGAGGATGTTAAACAGGCTGAGGATGAAGAAGACAAGGTGATCCTGAAGGTGAGTGCAGCCTTTTATAAATTTTAATATTGATGTAAAGAATGGATGCTGTCAGTCTTCCCACCTGTGGCACTGTGCAAATGGTCACTGACCAGTACTATTCATGGCATGTATACATCTCTAGCCAATAAACAAGCCCAGCATTCACATCGTGGGATTAGATACAGATAAAGCTCCCTCTAAACTGTTCCCATCAAACATTTCTAGGATAGATGGAGTAGAGGGTCGATGGAGCTTTGTTTCTCTGATGGTTTCCCTTGGCTGCAGCTATTGAACAGGAAATATGGCTCCATCAGAGTGATTAGTTTTGTATTTCTAGCAGCAGGACTCTTTGCTGTCTTTGAGTTAAGTTAATTTTGTACCAGTGAAGCAGAGTTAATGACTGGGAAGGGTTTTGTCCCCAATAGTGGATGGCATCTCTCTATTTTAATTTCACATAAAAATGAAAATCACTTCCCATTTGCAGGAAATGCTACTCATCCTCCATTGTACTGACCATGACTTTGTAGAAAATCAAAGCAGTCAATTGGTTCAGAGCAAGGTCCAAAAAACACAGCATGAGGTAAATGATCATATAATTTGCTTTTCATGGTTGATGGATAAACATCAGGACGATCCTTTCATGTTTCACTCACCTCAACAAACAAATTGAACCTCAGTTTTATGTCTCTTTCAAAGGTCAGAGCTCTATGATGGGCAGAGAATACTTTGATCTCACGTGACTGGCATGGATTTGAGCAGAAGCTTCAAGGACCATAAGCTGATAGTGACCCACCTTCCAGATACCACTGACTCTGATCTTGCCACTCAGCATTACATAGAGCCTGACCCTGTCATCTGTCTGATCTCATACAGTACTATGAGATGAATTTGCCCCGTCGTAGCATTCTTACATCATGCAGTTGTTACAGGTGTAAATTATTGCCATCTTGATGGGAAACTCTTTGTAATAGCTTGTTCTTTTTATCATTGTTTTTCAGTTTGTTTCTGACATACCATCTCTACAAGATGTAAGAGAGAAGTTGAAGGCACTGGGACTGCTGACTATTACTGCTGTGCCTGAGTTTATTGCCACAACCACAGTCCAGCTAACAGACCGAGATTTGGAGGCAGCGTTTAGCTTGATTGAACTGATCGATGGATATCGGGACGTTATTAAAGTCTATGACAACATAGAGTCACAAGGTTGACTAACAGCAAGAGAGAGATTGCTGTACCTTATTGGCTGCTGCATCTATGTTCAGGAAGTACAGTTGAATATTGAATTGAGATTGAATGAGGACTATACCAAAGGTACTGATAGTTATGTCCTCTCTGCATTGCCACTGAGTAAAGGTTGTGATTATGTGACAATGCTTGCCAATCATGGAATCCCTACAGTGTGGAAGCAGACCATTCGGCTCATCGAGGCCACACTGACCTTCTGAAGAGCATCCCATCCAGACCCACCCCCTGTCTTGTCCCTGTAACCTTGCATTCCTGTGGCTAATCCACCTAGTCTGCACATCTTTAGACTGTGGGAGGAAACCAGAGCAACTGGAGGAAACCTACACAGACGTGGGAAGAACGTGCAAGCTCCAAGAGATAGTTGTCCAAGTATGGAAACGAACGTGGGTACCTGTCGCTGTGAGGCAGCCATGCATCCCTATGTAACTAATGGTGTTTTCTGATCCTGCTTCATTATCACTGTCCCCATAAGTGCAAATGTTCATTGGGTTACTGCTCCACACGCACTCACCATTATTCGTCTACAACTTCATGTACGTGTTGGTAACCCATTGCGTTGGATGGCACAATCTAGTCCAGTTCTTGATTTCCAACAGGGACGGTGAACAGGAGGAGGGGTCAATGGGCTACGATCTGGATTCAGAATCCTGACTGATTTTTATTGTTATTTAACCTGTGAACGTTGAACAGTGATCAAGAGCAAAATCCCTGACTAATCTCACTTTTGTCCAATAGCAGGGGATGATTATGAAAGTTAGAGTTTGCATTTAGAAAATGTCTGAAAACATCTAATACTCTTCAGAGGTTTTTTTATTTTGAAATGTTGTCTTTGTTGAAATGTGGACAAATGGCAAATATTTTGAGGAGATATTAACAGAGAGGGGTATTTGGGCAATGGCAACTGGTGGTCTCCTCATGCCTAGAACTTTTAATACTCGCCTGAACAGGTAGTCTTGATTTATCTCCTATTTAAAATACATTTGCACTCATTCAGTGTTGCATTCAGGTCCCTGTCTAGATTGTGTTTAAGTCATGGAGTGGTGATTGAACCCGCATTCTTCTGAGAGTACTCCTAGCTAAGCAAAGACTGGCCATTACATGTTGCTGTTCAACTTGGTCATCTCCAGGCTAGGAGGGCTGAGACTAGAACAATCAAGCTTTCTATTGCTGAAACACTTCCCTGTGTGTTGTTCACCTGAGGATGGGCTTGGAGCTGACTCTGATGTCCTATATGGTAAATTACCATGCTGGCCTAGACTGCTAGAGAAATAAAGTAGACCAGCTGGGTGGGACAGATTTTGCAACCTGAACCGTTAGGAGAGTTGGAGAAAGTAAGCCTGAATAATAGCAACATTTGCAATAATTTGTTCAGAAATCTAAGCCCTGATATTTTGTGTTGTAGTTCATGCCATTGGTAATGTATATGCTGGTGTGGAGGATAGCAACTGACTAGGAGCCCATGGCAGTAAACATGATTGGGTTAATGTGGAGGACTCAAGGGATGCATGATAGCAAATGCTGTCAGGCCTGTGAGAGTCATCTTAACTGTCAGACAGAGAGAGAGAGAGAGAATAAGTAAAGACTCTGTAAAGAAAACTTCTGTCTATTATAGTAAGGACAGATGACTGTAAGAATACTGTATTAAAAAGCCACGTCTACTCACAGTAAATTTAACTTGAGCTTGAAGGTGTACTAAGAATTGCTTTCAATAAAGACAACTTTTAAGACTCCTGCTTGGTCTCATCTCGCTGCTGCTTGCTGGTTTTGGAAAGAATCCAACAGTTTGGCGTAGTTGACAGGATCACAATAAGATGCCTGAATACCATCATTGCTCTTGGTTCACTTGGCTAGTATCTACGAGGTAAGGACTCCTCTATTAAAAAGTCCCTCCGGTGAAAAGTGAGAGGCTGTATGGTGGAAGGTCCCATCTGACATGATCCAAATAAGGCAAACATAGTCGGTCCAGAATCCGTTTTTAAACAGAGACAGCTCTTTCAGTAATCAGTTAGATTATCTACAGCTGGACCCTTATGAAATAGTCACCTCTGTGTGGCTGGATCCCATCAGACAAGCTTTGCTGGGCATTGATGGCTTGACCTAGATAAACTCATGGATACATATCGACTATGGTCAAGTCACCTGGTCCATAAGGCACCTTACCCAAGAGGAAGAGCGAGACCACCCTGTTTGGGCAAAAGATAAAAATCACTAGCCTACTGAAGATGACACCAATAGCATTCATTTGAATTGCGCCACCATGTACAAAACAATGTTGAGTTCTGCCTCTATTGCTGGCATTTTACTCATCATCGCTCAATTAGAACAACAAGGGGTTCTCGTTGAAACCCTAACCTTAAAAATGCCCAGATTGTCCAGGAAGAAGTTATATACCTGGGCCAGAAGATTTCAGTGGGGAAACGTGAGATCACTGAGGATAGGACAACTGCTATTTGGAGAATGAAGGAATTGAGATTTCCTTGGCTTTTGCAATTTCAATAGAAATTAGATTGACAGCTACTCCCAGATAGCTCAACCCCTGACCAATCTTTTAAAGGGCAGAAGAGATTCCAAGGATACGGTTTTCCCATGAACAACACTCTGCTTTCCAGAAATTTTTAAATTGCCTTTGTTTCACCCCAATAATGGTAGACCTTTCAGCCTCCATGTGCATGAACAGGACAGTTACGTGAAAGCCGTTTTGACCCAAGAGCACAGTGATAAACAATGACCGATTTGACCTGATTTGATCCTGTGGCATTGGGATGAGGGAGTTGTTTATGGGTGATGAAAGCCACTTGCCATACGGTTAAAACCACAGCACCTATTGTTCTTGATCAAAGATTAACTGTTTAATGTCTTTGCACTATTCATGCTATGCTCTGTATGAGTCATGTGTCCCAGTTTACACCCGTTTGCTGGACCCCCCCCCCCCCCCCCACTTTTGGAGGCTCCCAACCTTAATCTTGTGTGAGCCAGTCCTATTAACCTGGTCACGTTGTTACCCATCCCACAGGACTAAGAGGGGGAGAGGAAAAGGGGTGACACTGGCAGGGTAGAGATATTCCAGCAGCTTGACGAAGCAGCTTGTGCTTCAGAAGAGCCTCAAAACCCGGATCTGCTCCTCTTTACAGACGGGTCCTCTTTTCTGGAAAACAGGATCCGAAAGGCTGGCTGTGCACTCAAGACTCTGCAGGAGATCCTGGCCCAAGGCAGTCTGCCCCTGAGTACCTTTGCTCAGCAGGCTGAATTAAGGGCATTAACTGAAGCATGTAGAATGGCTGAGATGAAAATGGCTAGCATTTTCACCAACTCCAGATATGCTTTTGGTATAGCCCACGATTTTGGCTACTTCTGGCAAAAATGAGGCTTCCTCACAACAGCAAACACTCCCATTAAAAACAGAAATGAAGTCTGTAGCCTGCTGACTGCCATCCAGTTACCGCAGGAGATACCAATCCTTAAGTGTAAAGCCCACACTAAAGGCAACTCCTTGGAGACCCAGGGCAATGCCCTGGCTAACCAGGCAGCCAAACATGTGGTGGCCCATACCCCACACAAACCCCTAACAGGGGCATTGCAAACAACAGTTCATGAATTGCAAGAGTTAAAAACTATGCAACAGCAATGCTCTTGAAGAGAAGTGGATGTGGGTTGAGCCAAGATTGACGTTATGTGAAGATGGGATTTGGAGACAGAGGGAAACGAATAAACCAGTAGCACCACAAGCACTGCCGCCCTTTTCTGGTTCAACAAGTTCATCCTGGGGCCACCAAGGACCCCTGCAGATGACAGCCAGGTTCCAGAGAAGTTGGTGGGGAAGGGGATTTAAAAGACTCGAGCAGTCAGTGTTAGATAGATGCATAATTTGTTAAAAGAATAATGCTGGGCCCACCCCCATGATGGCCCAATTGAGACTCCTGGCCTCTGCAGGCCCCTTCCAACACCTGCAGGTGTCAGGGATACTCAGAGGTCCTAGTTATAATGGACAAATTCTTGAGGTGGATGGAGGTTTCTTCTTCAAGTATGGCCACTGTTAACCACACTGTATACCTCGATAGAGTGTCCCTCATAGTATTGACTCAGACCAAGGTACCCATGTCAAGGTACCTGCTCCCTGTATATGACGGAGGGTACTAATTGAGAGAGTGCCAGTGGACCAAAGCACTCTCCTCCACGTCGGACTTATAGCAATGATCTGAAAATAGTGGAAGAGGTCCCTACTGGATAACCCATATTTATGACTCAGCTGATCAAAAGACATCATGACCTTCCAAATAGTCTCCCAAACAGGAGACTCCCCTAGTCAGTGCAGTATGTCAGGAAGTCTGCAGGCTACTAGGTATTAAGTGGGATCGACACTGTCCAAATCACCTCAGTCTTCAGGGCAGGTTGGGCATGCCAATAAAACTCTTAAACAGAGACTCGCAAAGTCCCACCAAGAAGGCCTACCTTGGCCGCAAGCTCTACCCATGGCCTTATGCAGTATATGGGAAACTCCCAATAGGATTATGACCTCAGTCCCTTTGAAGTCATCACAGGACAGCCTATGTTCTTACCCAGTACCATCGAATTATATACTGCTGACTGCCACCTGTTAAGTGACTTGTTGCTCCAATATTGTCAAGATCTAACCACAGATGGGAGCTCTGCTTCTCACCAGGTGACAGCAGCCTGGGGAAGTCCCCCAGACGGAAGACACAACCTAGTTCCTGGTATCTGGGTCTGAATTAAGAAAGTGCATAAAGCACCTTTGGGCATTAAGTGGGAAGGTCCATACCAAGTTCTGCTGACAACATAATCCGCTGTTGAAATCCACTGCAAGAAAGCTTAGATTCAAGTGTCCCAAGTAAAACTAACTACTCACAACATTGAAACATGACGTCATCTGTGAGAAGAGGAAAAAGTGAGGACTGCAGATGCTGGAGATCAGAGCTGAAAATGTGTTGCTGGAAAAGCGCAGCAGGTCAGGCAGCATCCAAGGAATAGGAGAATCGATGTTTCGGGCATAAGGGCTTATGCCCGAAATGTCGATTCTCCTGTTCCTTGGCTGTCATCTGTGAGAAGTCTGTTACTCGTGTTTTTGTATTGTTTCTATTTGCAACGTACCGAAACAAGACTTGGGTGTAAACACTGTCCTTTACCTCTCACATACTTACGCCTCTCAGAATAATGTGTCTGGTTGTTGGGTATGTACTGATTTCCAACCCACTCCAAAGGGGGACTCCCATTATGACAGCTCCCCTTCAATGCCTCTGAATTGACAGAGTGGGTACTAAAACAGAACGGTTTGCTGGTGCCCAGGAATTGGGACGGTTCACAGACTGAAGCTGACTGCTATATGATTAACACTGACCAGCTACTGCAAGAGTGGCAGTCTGCAGGGTACCCCCCCCCTTTCGGCCTTCCACAAACGTTACCAGCCAGACTATCACACTACCCCCTCCACCTCTCTTTTGTTACACTGACCAAACTTTTGTATGAAGGAAGGAGCAGAGCCCTTGTCTGCCTCACCAGAACTGCAGTTCAGGAAAACAGGACACCCATGGGAGTCAGCAGATGCTCCCAATATTATAATGTCTCTATTATTCCCCCTCCTGGGAAAAATTTCCCAATCCTTTCTGACTGAGGGACTCTCCTCACACGTGGGTCCAATAGCCTTCTTACTTTTCACAAAGACAACCATGAAGGCATTTTTCAATAAAATTAGTTCCCTGAACTTATTACCCATTTCACCCCTTTTAATGGTGATGCTTTCCTTCATCGTACAGAGTACTGAGTACAAGAGTTGGCAGGTCATGTTACAGTTGTATAAGACTTTGGTTCGGTCACATTTGGAATACAGTGTACAGTTCTGGTCACCACATTACCAAAAGGATGTGGATGTTTTGGAGAGGGTGCAGAGGAGGTTTACGAGGACTTTACCTGGTATGGAGGGTGCTAGCTATGAAGGGAGGATGAGTAGATTAGGATTTTCATTAGAAAGACAGAAGTTGATGAGGGATCTGATTGAGGTCTACAAAATCATGAGAGGTATAAATAGGGTGGATAGCAAGAGGCTTTTTCCCCAGAGTGGGGGACTCAATCACCAGGGGTCACAAGTGAGAGGGAAAAGTTTAAGGGAATTCTTTATGCAGAGGGTGATGGATGCTTGGAACACGTTGTCAGCGGAAGTGGTAGAGGCAGGCAAGATAGTGTCTTATTTTTGTGTAACTTTTTTTATTGAAAGACATTTTTTTATTTACAAAATTATAAAATTACAAAAAATTATAAAATTACAAAAGAGACAGTATAACAATCTGATGGTACAACAACAATAACAATAAACTAACTACTACTCTACCTTACAAAACAAATCAAAAATACCAAAAGGAAAACAGCAATCTTCCCATACCACAACTGAATAAATAATTAGACATAATAAATTAAATTAGGTTGAATTGATCTAAGTTAACTTACACCACTCAGTGCCACCTGACCAAAGCTCCCATCATCAGGACCATCAGTTAACATACCCATATTTATTTAGGATTCTTCCTCTCAGAGTCCCCAACCCGCAAGATACAGTCTTCGTGGCTATACCAAAGCCCCTAATCAATATGGCTGACAAGTCTGTGTCTGTGTGATTCAAAAAGGGCCAGCATGTCTTATAAAAAAGTTCAGTTTTCTGGTGCACCATACCAGGAAGGAAGTCTAGGAGAACATCCTCCATCACTAATCTACGCCATCCCGAAAGCCCCGGGAGGTTGTCAGAGACCCAGCTTGTCAGAATGTACTTCCTTGCAGAACATGTAAGAATATTAAACAGTTTCTTCTCATGCTCATCTAGAGAAGGCAGATTTGGCGATCCCAGAAGGATGGATACTGGATTTGCCTTAACCTCAGTCTCCAAGATCTTCTCCAACACATTTGCTATGGCGCCCCAATATCTACTAATCTTATGGCACAACCACAAGCAATGTATGAGTGTACCAATGTCTGTTTTACATTTAGGGCACTTTGGAGATGCTCCTTTTTAAAATTTTGCAAGCCGCTCTGGGGCCAGATGGGCCCTGTGGAGAATCTTGCGTTGTGTTTTATTACAAATCAAAATCTTTTTCACATTCTCACAGCTATCCTCCCATACTTCTGATGACATTTCTGCTCCCAATTCTTGATTCCAGTTTCTGTGAAGCCTTTCAATACCTTCTGAGGCACCCGCTCCCTGTATATGACGGAGGATACTAATTGAGAGAGTGCCAGTGGACCAACGCACTCTCCTCTCCACATCAGACTTATAGCGATGAACCAATAGTGTAGTCCTTTTCTCTACAAAACCCTGATCTGAAAATAGCGGAAGAGGTCCCTACTGGATAACCCATATTTATGACTCAGCTGATCAAAAGACATCATGACCTTCCAAATAGTCTCCCAAACAGGAGACTCCCCTAGACTCCCATAACTTAAACCCTGGTATTCCAACTATAGGAGTGAGCCAGGAGGTCATATGTAAATTACCCTCGCTCTGTTGCATCATTCTCTACGTTTTGACTGTGTTAATGATGATCGGATTTTAACAATATTCCATAACAGTTCTCATCCTGTCCACAAATAGCAAATTAATAAGGGGACATTTTGCCTGGGAGGCCTCAATATCGAGCCATATTGACCTCGGATCCTGACAAGCCCAATCATTCACATAAGACAATAAAGAACTTATTTGATGTCTTTTCAAGTCTAGGAGGTCTACCCCCATCCTCCCCCACCCCCATTCCCTGTGGAAGCTGCAGCTTAGCAAACGCAATGAGAGGGAGTCTGTAATGCCAAATGAAAGATCCAAGCCAACCATTAAGTCTCCACAATGCTTGCCTAGGTAGCACCAGAAGGAGCATTCGCATGGGGTACAGTAGACAACGAAGAACATTCATTTTGATCAGAGCTATTCGACCCCACCAGGATATTGGTAGCACCTCCCAACGCTCATTGTTTTGTTTTATCTTTTGAGTAATTGTAGAAAATTAGCTTTGTACAGTTGGTGAAAGGCAGGGGTAATGAAAACACCGAAAAGGAAATCAAGATCCATCTTCAAGATCCCCCCACGGGCATGGCCTCCAATTCCGAAAAATTAATTTTATACCCCGAAAAAGAGCCAAATAAATTAATATTTTGTATTAAGTGAGGCACATACATTGTCAGGTTAGACAGAAAGAGGAGGACATTGTCTGCAAAGAGAGTGATTTTATACTCTCCTATTCCCACTTCTGGGGCAACTATTTTGGGATCCTTCAGAATAGTCTCCACCAGTGGTTTGATCATTAAAGTAAACAGCAGTGGTGAAAGGGGCACCCTTGTCGGCTGCCTCTACCAATACTAAAATGTCTGATTTTATGCCATTCATGTGAACAGTTGCCTTGGGATCGCTATACAACACTACCACCCACCTGGCGAAGACCCCCACCCCCACCCCCACCCCCACCCCCACCCCCACCCCCAAGACTAAACCATTCCAAGACATAAAAAAGTACAGCCATTCCACCCAATCAAATGCTTTTTCCACATTTAGGGAGACTACCAAGCCGGGGATTGATCTTTGCTGACACATTTGGATCATATTCAACATTCTTCTGATGTTGTTAGAGGAGCTGCAACCCTTCATGAAATCTGTCTGGTCCTCCTTTACAATAGAGGGCAATACCTTCTCCAGCCTCAAAACTAACGTTTCAGACAGAATTTTAAAATCCACAATTCCGAGTGAGATGGGTCTGTATGAGGTGCAGTCCTCAGGGCCTTGCCCTCTCTTAAGAATAAGGGAAATATTAGCTTCCCTGAGGGAGGGCGGGAAGCAGTTCCTGACTATATGAATGGTTATACGTGCCCAATATTGGCTCAGCCAACACGTTTATAAATTCCTTATAAAACTCACTTGAGAATCCATCCGGGCCAGGCGCTATGCCACTTTGGAGCTGCCTTGCCACCTCTTGTATTGCTTATGTTGTCAGAGGGACATTCATAAGGGAGGCTTGCTCCGAAGTTATACCTGGAAGATCCAAATTCTCAAAAAAGGACTCCATCCTCACCAACCCATCCTCACAGCCCTCTGACCGGTATATCTCGCATAAAATTTCCTAAATGCTGCGCTGATCTTTTTGGACTCAGGAGTAGGAGTGTCAGTACCCTCTCTAATGGACATGTGAGATTGAGGAGCGCTCTTCTTCCTGGCCAGGTATGCCAAGTATCTACCTGGCTTACCACCGTGCTCAAATAGTCTTTGCTTCAAGAAGGAGACCTCTCTCTTCACTGCCTGGGTGAGCACGGAGTTCAGAGCAGACTGCAGAACTATAATCTGCTGTAACATAGTCACAGGTGGTCTGTCTCTGCTGCCTTCAATTAGGCCTCAAGTATACACTGTTGCTCTTCCCTCTTATCAGCGAGTACGCGATAATTATACCCCTTAAGTAAGCCCTTGAGTAAGCAGCCTCCCAGAGCACTGATGGGTTACTGGATGTACCCGAATTAATATCCCAGAAGGTCTTAAACTCCCTTGTGAAATACTCAACGAACTTACAGTATTTCAAGAGAAAAGGATCCATGCACCAATGCTGCGTATTTGTCCCGTTACCCCTGATCTTAACCTCCAAATACGCTGTCGCATGGTCCAAAATGGCTATATTCCCAATCTTACAGGTTAGTACTGAACCCAAAAAAGTCAGCAGCAAAAAAAAATCAATCCTTGTGTGGCACTTGTGCGAGTTGAAGAAGAAATTAAAATCCCTTCCCTTAGGGTGAAGACATCTTCACATATCCACCAACCATTGCCACATAGGTCCACTTACTGTTTGAATTGTGGGGAGATGCCTGAAAGACCGTTTGGCATCTTATCCACCTTGGGATCCATAAGACGGTTGAAGTCTTGTGAGGTGCACTCCAAGGATCATCAGCCTGTAAAGTGCATCTGTTAAAAATTTGAGGGGGTGGGCAGGGCAGTAGACATTCAAAATGCTGCATTCCTCCTCATGTATTAGGGCTTTGAGGATCTTAATTGGGTCTATCAACTGGAATGGTAGCTTCTTCTGTATTAGTATAGCCACTCCTCTGCTTTTGGAATTAAAAGACAAGAAGAACACCCAGCCGGATCCTCCCTGCTGTAACTTTAGATGCTCCTTATCATCTAAGTCAGTTCCTTGTAGCAGAACAACATCAACCCTCTCTTTTCTGAGACTTGAGCACACTTTCTTTTAACCAGCAAGTGATCCCCCTTTATGTTCCAGGTGCACCATCTAAATGAACAACCAGCCATAACCATCTAAAGTGGCCTGTGGCCCCCAGAGAGGAAGAACCCTACTCATAATGCGCCGCGTGGAGACAAGAAAAGATTCATAAAATCTAAAAAAACAGCAGTACCAAACCAAAAATTCTTATAACTACTCCTAAAATAAACAAAAGACAAATAACTGGAGACTTTCCCCTTTGCCCACTCTCTAACAACTCCATGGCTCCTTCTGGCTGAAGCCGCACTCCAAACACAGGCAAAACAGAAACAAAGAAAACATGTATCTTAAACACATGGAAATTAAATGTGGGCACCTAACCCATCCCACCCATACAGGCACACAAAATAAACAACAGAGAGAACAAAGGAAACAATATTGTCCATAGTATTTGACCCAACCAGTCAATTTTGAAGTATCTAGGAAATCCTTTACCTTCTCTGCTGAATCAAAATTATGCACGGACCCTCCACTGCCGAAGCACAACCCTGCTGGGTACCTGACAGAATACTGAATGCTCATGTCTCTCAGCCTTTTTTTAAATTCATCATAAGATTTCCTCTTCCAAATCACAGGCCCAGAAAAGTCCTGGAAAAACATGATTTTCAACCCCTTGTAGATCAGGACCTGTGGATCTTTCCTGAGCATTCTGGAGGCTTCCATAACCATTTGTTTGTCTCTGTAACACTGAAATCGAGCTAGGACTGGGCGGGAGCGCTAGTCTGATCTGGGCCTGCGCACTGCGATCCGGTGAGCCCATACAATGTGCACCCAGCCTGATTTAGCTCCCAGTCCCAGGAGCTGTGGGAGCCATTGCTCCAGGAAGCTGACCAGCTGATCATCTTCTCATTCTGGCAATCCAATAATGCGGATATTCTTTCTCTGACCTCGATTCTCAAGGTCATCAACCTGCTCGATTAAGGCCCGGACCTGTTTCTCCAGGGCCTGAATCTGCCCCACCAAGCATTCTACCACGGTCTCTGATGCCACAGTTCACTGCTCTATCTCCTCCATGCACCGCCCGAGATGTTGGATCTCCTGCTCATACTTTTGTAGCATGGCTGAGATCGGTGCCAGTCTGGTCTGGGACTCCTCCAGTGCTGATTCAATCTTCTCTTGAAGTTATAATGCGCTTTTCCAGCAACACATTTTTCTGCTTTGACAGAATCAAAGGAAGCGTGGTGGAGGGCAGCAACTGAAGGTATTCGGGATGATTAAGGTGAATGGCTAAAATAGCACATGACAGCAAATATGATCGGGTTAACGTGGATGATCAGGTTAACGTGGATGATCAGATTAACGTGGATGATCAGATTAACGTGGGTGATCGGGTTAACGTGGATGACTCAAGGGGTGCATGATGGCAAATGCTGCCAGGCCTGTGAGAGTCATGTGAACTGAGTAAGACAGAGAGAGACTCTGTAAAGAAAATGTCTGTCTATCATAGTAAGGACAGATAACCATAAGAATATTGTATAAACAAGCTTCGGTTACAATGCTGCATAAAAAGTCATGTCTACTCGCAGTAAATGTAACTTAAGTTTGAAGATGTACAAGAAATGCTTTCAATAAAGGCAACTTTTAAGACTCCTGCTCGGTCTCTGTCTCGCTTCTGTTTGTCTGTTTTGGAAAGAACCCAACACTGGGACTACTTCATGCTGCGAGAGACAGAAAGCTCTCTTTATCATGTACTCAATAAATAAGTAGGGCCAATCATTCATGGTAACTAAGTCAAATTAATTTATTGCATAAGATTTGAGCCATTGTTTAGTGGGTAACACAATCAACTAATAGAAGATCAAGGGTTCAATTCCCATTCCAGAGGTTTGAACACATATCCAGACTTACAATTCAGAGTGAGGGGGCTATGCTATATTTCAAATGAAATCATATTTTGTTGCCTTCGATGATAGTCACATGTCAGAGACCTTGCCTTAAATGTGTCTGGACTCCATCGTCTGTCTATCCTGGTTCATTAAGTCTCTAAACAACATCTGACAAGCATCCGAGGAGCAGGAGAGTCAATGTGTCAAGCATAAGCTCTTCATCAGGAATGGTTGTGGGGGGGGGGGGGGGTGGTTGCCTAAGGGGTCTGAGAGATAAATGGGAAGGGGGGTGGGACTGGGGAGGAAGGTAGCTGGGAATGCAATAGGTAGATGAAGGTGGGGGTGAAGGTGATAGGTCAGAGAGGAGGGTGGAGTGGATAGGTTGGAAGGAAGATGGACAGGTACGATAGTTCAAGAATGCAGTACTGAGTTGGAAGGTTGGGTTGGGGATAAGATGGGGGAAAGGGGAAAATGGGGAAACTGGTGAAATCCACATTGATTCCATATGGTTGGAGAGTCTCAAGGTGAAAGGTGGAACTGGGCAGTGTGGGATTCCTGGACTATGAGGTTGGAAGCTGTTGGGGGGAGATCCCCAAAGGTGATAAGGTTGTGGATGGTGTGGGAGATGATGGTTTGGTGATGGGAGGTGAGGTCGTGGCCAAGGGGACAGTAGGAGGAGGTGTCCGTGAATTGGCACCTGGCTTCAGCGGTGTAGATGTCGGTGCACCAAGCTACCACTGTGTTCCTCCTAGTCTGCTGCTTTGGTGGTGAGGTTGGAGTCATCTAGTGTCCATTGCTCTCGATATGGTCTTCTCTACATTGGGAAGACAGGACGCCAACTTGCAGAATGTTTCAGCGGAGCCCACCACTCTGTGGCCCAAACACTTTATCTCTTCCTCCCACTCCGCCAAAGACATGCAGGTCCTGGGCCTCTCGGATTTACCTCTCAGTCCCCTTGGGCCATTCCTGGATCAGTGCTGGGACCACTACTTTTCATCATTTACATAAATGATTCGGATGTGAACATGAGAGGTATAGCTAGTAAGTTTGCAGATGACACCAAATTGGAGGTGTAATGGACAGCAAACATTACCACAGATTACAATGGGATCTTGATCAGATGGGCCAATGGGCTGAGAAGTGGCAGATGGAGTTTAATTCAGATAAAAGTGAGGTGCTGCATTTTGGGAAAGCAAATCTGAGCAGGACTTATAGGTAAGGTCCTAGGGAGTGTTGCTGCACAAAGAGACCTTGGAGTGAAGTTTCATAGCTTCTTGAAAGTGGAATTGCAGGTAGATAGGATAGTGAAGAAGGCGTTTGGTATGCTTTCCTTTATTGGTCAGAGTACTGAGTGTGTTGCAGCAGTACAGGACATTGGTTAGGCCACTTTTGGAATATTGTGTACAATTCTGGTCTCCTTCCTATCAGAACGATGTTATGAAACTTGAAAGGGTTCAGAAAAGATTTACAAGGATGTTGCCAAGATTGGAGGGTTTGAGCTAGAGGGAGAAGTTGAATAGGCTAGGGCTGTTTTCCCTGGAGCGTCAAAGGCTGAGGGGTGACCTCATAGAGGTTTATAAAATCACGAGGGGCATGGATAGGGTATATAGACAAAGTCTTTTCCTTGGGGTGGGGAGTCCAGAACTAGAGGGCATAGGTTTAGGGTGAGAGGGAAAAGATATAAAAGAGACTTAAGGAGCAACTTTTTCACACAGAGGTTGGTGCATATTTGGCATGTGCTGCCAGAGGAGGTGGTGGAGGCTGGTACAATTGCAACATTTAAAAGGCATTTGGATGGGTATATGAATAGAAAGGGTTTGGAGGGATATGGGTCAGGTGCTGAAAAGTGGGACTAGATTGGGTTGGGATATCTGGTCGGCACGGACGGGTTGGAACGAAGGGTCTGTTTCCGTGCTGTACATCTCTATGACTCTATGATGAAGAGCTTATGCTCAAAACATCGATTCTCCTGCTTGTTCGGATGTTGCCTGACCGGCTGTGCTTTTCCAGCCTTCGACTCTGACAAGTTAACAGAAAGCCACCCTTACGACTAGATGACCTCGCCTCACCCTGATCATAGATGTGCCATTTGCTGGTTAGGAATCCTTGTTGACACATTATGATTAGCTTCTAAACTCCTGGGTTAAGCAAGAGAACATTCAGCCAGAGAACCTGCAAACTGTCTAAAGCTATGTGTGTGAATAAGATTGAACTTTGTTATAAGACTCCTTCAGGCTCTTCACATGCTAACGCTCACTGTGAAGATAGTGGCCACTGTACTTAAACAGTACCCAGCTTTCAGCACAGTCTGCAGGATTGTAGTCGGGGTCAGGAAGAACACAGAACATTACTGATCATTTGCCTGGAATCAAAATCCCTTCAGCTGTTTTGTGTAAGCTGAAAATGTGAGGATTTAACTGTCATTTTATTTTCATCACTGAGATGCTGCTTCCTGTCAAATATTATAAGGAACTTTTGATCATTATCATCCATATAGTTTACTATAAGTGTTTATTGGCACAAAATTTGATTTCAATCGAATTTACGTATTGCATCACAATGAGGGGATGAGAGGACGATGCTATGCAATCTCTATGTAAATTTTGTGTTTTACATGTAAAACTTAAACCAATTCTCAGCTCTTCCTCAAATAATTGAGCCCTGACATTGTCGGAGGATGGCCTGTCCTTCTCCCTGTAACAGGTCAAATATAGACAAGAGAATTGAAACTCAAGTAAATCTCAGAAACAAGAATGTGAAAGCAAACTAATTACTGCAAAAGAAGAAAAATACTTCCATTTAGAGTGCCTTGCCCATCCTCAGGATGTCCCATCTTGCTTTGAATCCAATGATTTTTGAAGTATTCACCGGTGTAGGAAATGCTGCAGCCAGTTCGCATGCACATCACTTGTGGCAAGCTGTAAGTAATGTGAAGAAAGCTCAATGAATACTTAACCATTTATAATTTATAACAAATTATAACATATATAAATGGTTTAACCTTATACATTTGAGGGCAGTAGTATTTGGTAGAGATATTGCTGGCCTAATAATTTAGAGGCCAATGGTAGCTATGAAATTTAATTCATACAAATAAATCTGAAACTACATAAAAACATTTTGCTCAATAATATCCTTTATGGAAGGAAATATCCCCTGGTCCAGCCAACATGGGACTGCAAACTGACAGAAATATGATTGACTCTTTATTGTCTTCTTGAATGCCCGAACAAGCCATTCAGTCGCATCAAACCACCACAAATACTAAAAGGAATAGAACAGTAATGACCAACAGCAAACCCAGTCCTATTAACCCTGGACATTCCTTACTAACAGATCCAGTCTGATGAATTTAATCAGGTTTTTTGAAAAGTTGACTGAACATATTGATGTGGGTAATGTTGTTTACATGGACCTTAGTATGACGTTTGACAAGGTCCCACGTGGACAGCTGTCTCAAAAGATAAGGGCTCATGCCATCCAAGGTTAGTTGTCATCCAAGGTTAGTTGTCATCCAAGGTTAGTTGGCATCCAAGACTAGGTGGCAAACTGGATCCAAAACTGGCTTACAAATAAGGGGTAAAGAGTGAGGCTGGAGGGTTGATTTTGTGATTGGAAGCCTGACCAGCAATGTACCACGAGGATCGGTGCTGGGACCCTTGCTGTTTGTATGTAATTAATGATTTGGATGTGAATGTAGAAGGTACGATTAGTGAGTTTGCAGATGACACAAAAATTGGCGATATTGATATTGAGGAGGATGGCCTCAGGCTACAGTCTGATATTGATCAGCTGGTAAATTGAGAAGAGCAATGGCAGATGAAATTTGATCTTCATAAGTGTGAGGCAATACACTTTGGAAGGTCTAATAAAGGAAGGATATACATAATGAATCCCAATGGTCCCTAGAGAGAACTGAGGAGCAAAGGGATTTTGGTATACAAGTTCACAGTTCCTCGAAACTGTGAGCACAGGTAGACAGTGTGATGAAGAAGGCATAGAGGCTGCTTGCTTTCATTAACCAGGATGTAGAATATAGGAGCAAAGAAGATTCATTACAACTATATAAAACATTGGTCAGGTCACAGGTAGAATGCTGTGCGTAGTTCTGGTCATCACATAATTGGGTGCAATTGCACTGGAGATGATCACAGGAGACTTACCAGAATGTTGCCTAAGATGAAAAGTCTCAGTTATGAGGAGACACTGGAAAGGCTAGGTTTGTTTTCCTTGGGGCAGCGGAGGCTGAGGAGGTATCTGATTGATGTAAACAAAATTATAAGAGTTGTAGGCAGAGTAAATCATAAGAATAGTTTTCTCATGACAGATGTGTCTAAGACCAGGGGGCACAAGTTTAAGCTGAAGGAGTAAGTGGTTTTGAGGAGGTCTGAGGAAAATTGTTTTCACCCAGAGGGTGATAGAAATCTGCACCAAGCTGCCTGAGAGGGTAGGTACTCTTGAAACATTTAAGAAGTGTCTGGATGAGTACTTAAAACATCAGAGTATAGTACGCTTTCGATCAAGTGCAGTTAAATGGAATTAATCTAGTTTGGTGTTTGTTGCTTGTGTTTATGACGCTATGAATTCCTGTGACTCTGGAACATCTGGGGCTTGCGACCTGTTAAGCCACACACCATCCATCCTGTCTTGGCACTACATTATTGTTCCTTCATTGTTGCTGGGTCAACCTCCTGGAACTCCCCAAGAGTACTATCAGCAAATGGACAGGATTCAAAGAAGTGGAATAGATGACTCATTTTCAAGATGGCACTCTGTGACAAGTGGAGTATGGTAAAAATTAGTGCTGGAGCTTCGGTCATTTAAACCTATGCTAATGAATTAGAAGACGAAACAAGGAATTCTAGGTTTTGTTAGCAATGCAAAGCAAGGTAGAAGGGTATGCTATGAGGAAGACATGGTTTTGAAAGAGATATATATAGGCAAAGTAAGTGGCAGATGAAGTATAACGTGGTATGGGCAAAGTTATTTACTTAGGTGGTACAAAGACAAAAAGAGGATACTTTTCAAATATGTGAAACTTGTAAATGTTGGTATTTAGAGGGACATGGGTGTGCACATACAACAATCAGAATGTTAGCAATCAGGTAAAGCACGCAAATAGGATGGTAAAAGAAATGTCGGCATTTATTCCAAGGTGATTGGAATACAGGAATAAATAAGTCTTGCTACAATTATACGGCATTGGAGAGATTACATTTGGAACACTGCAGTTTTAGTCTCCATATTAAAGGCAGAATATGCTTATGTTGGAGATAAAACAGTATGGTTCATTAGACTCGTCTCTTGAATATGTAAGCTGTCCTATGATGAGAGGCTGACTGAATCAGACTGTCTGGGATTTAGAAGAAATATCTCATTGAAACATCCAAGATTAGAAAAGGACTTGATCTATTAGACGTAGCAATAGTTTCATCAGGTCAGGGAATCTAAAACACTATAGCAATTTTCTCAGAATAAGGGAAAACCATTTAGGACTGCAATGAATGAAAATTACTTCACTCAAACAACTGTGAATCTTTGGGAGTCTCTACCCCAGATACTCTTTTGTTGAATATATTTAAAATTGGGAAAGAAGGATTTTTAACAACTCAGACAAACAAGGGATATGCAGAGCAGGTGGAAATATACAGTTGATGTCCAAATTCAGCCATGAGTTGGTGCAGCCGGTTTGATGGGGCTGTAATCACTCCTCTTAGTTCCACAATGATCAATCCTTCGTAGCCTATTTCTTATCTACAAGTTGCCCCCCAATGACATCAACTGAAATCACAATGTAACTGTCCTACTTTTCAACCCTGTCCTTCTAGAAATAAAGGGAATGGTTCTTTTGCTTTTTTAAAAGATAATTTTGCTAATTTGTGGCAAACATTTGGTATATTTGTTCCTCAAACCCACTTAGATTCATATCTTTCAAGTAATGAATGATGGGAAATTCTAATCTGTGGGAAAATTCTCCCAATTTGACATAAACCTTAAAATAATAAGGAGGAGTTTGCAGGGTTGGTAGGATTAGACATACTGTTATCATTTTTTGGTGTCTATTTCAAAGCTAGATGGTCAGTCTAGTTTTATTCCTTTTTGACTTTTCTGTAACAATTTGGTACAACTGAGTGTCATCCTCTGCCATTTCAGAATCAGTCACATCACTGAGGGTCCACCACATCTATCCCATTTAGCAGATTTCCTTCTCTAAAGGGTATGTTAAAGTCAATTGGGCTTTTACAAAATTTGTCAACGCTTTTCATTCCAAACATATTAAATTTAGCATCGAGTGTGGTGCTGGAAAAGCACAGCAGGTCAGGCAGCACCCAAGGAGCAAGAGAATCGACATTCCGGCATAAGCCCTTCATCAGGAATGAGGCTGGTGGGCTGGAGAGGGGAGGGGGGAAGGTAGCTGAGAAGGCAATAGGTAGATGAAGGTGGGGGAGACGGTGATAGGTCGGAGAGGAGGGTGGAGTTGGATAATGGGAAGGACGATGAACAGGTCAGGAGGTCAGTGCTGAGTTGGAGGCTTGGCACTGGGATAATGTGGGGGGAGGGGAAATGAGGAAAGTGGTGAAATCATCCCAATGTGTTCAATAGTGCAGCTTCTTTCTGTTCTAGAACTGCTGACAGCGGTGCATAAAAAATTGCCTCTCTTTCCCACACCAGCCCTTTAGCCTTATTAATTTCCCTGATATGTTTGCTCCAACATCAGTCTATGAGTCTCGCAATAATCCAGAGGTGATTATCTTTCAGCTCCTGCTTTCTAATTTAGAGCACAAATCCTGGTAATCTTTCAGCAGGACTTCCACCCTGTTCCTACTAGGACCTGTGGCCCTTCCTTCTCAACTTGTCTTAAATCCCCACAATCCAGGTCCCTATCTCCTATACCTCCCCTTTCCAGATCCTGGGTTTTCTGTGACTGTGTTTTGGATAAAACTGTCCAGAAACCCCTCCACTTTCCCTATGTCAAAGTCAGATAGTGCCAGTAGCCTGTATCTGTGCAGGCTAGAACTGTTTCCAACTCCGAGTGCCATCTCACCGGGTGCATATTCCCTGTTTGGTTCCATCCTTCAACATGCTCCCCACTGAAAGGGACCCCACCACCAGGACCCCCCCAGTTTGGGAGATGTTGTATTGGGACAGCTTTGCTTGTTTTGTCTGGGACCAGTGTCTGTGAGAACCATATATTTGTAGAAACGATCGGTGTCTATTTTTAGTTGTAGATAATAGTGGATCAGACCCAAACTCTTTAGTGCTGCCTTCAGGGGCAGGGACAGAAATCACCATGCTGGAATTGCTTCAGGCCTCCAACCTGAGTTGAGTGGCCACACCCGACCTAAAAGCAATGGGCGCTGATGTATCTCCATGCCCCACGATCTGCCTGCCACATTGCGTTATGAATAACGATGGACAATGACAGAACTAACAAGAAGAGCTGTTAGGAGAGGTGGTAGAAGCAGATATGATAGCAACGTTCAGGAGACATTTAGACAACCACATGAATAGATAGGGAATAGATGGATATTGACTATGTGCAGGCAGATTGGATTTGAATGGCATCATGGTCGACACAGACATGGTGAGCCAATGGGCTTGTTCCTGTGCTACTCTGTTGTATGTTTCAAGACAATGTTCCAAAAACCTTCCCATTTAGAATGGTGGTCAAGCCCAGCAGATGAGAGCAAAAGATAGGCTGAAGAATGTGCTGTCGTCGTCGTCAGCCAGAAGTGCTGAGTGGACAATTCATCTTAGCGTCCTCTGAGATCCCCAATATTACAAATGTCATTTGTCAGTCATTTTAAGTTACTCCATGTGAAGTGAAGAAACATTGTAATTGACTGGATGCTGCAAAGGTTATGGATCTTACAACAACCTGATTATATTACTAAAGAGAACGTGAGGATTGCAGATACTGGAGATCAGAATTGATACATGTGGTGCTGGAATTGCACAGCAGGTTGGACAGCATCCGAGCAGTGGGCGAATCGGCGTAAGCCCATCATTAAGATTTTTTTTGGTAGAAGAGAGAAAGGAGGTTGTGATAAATAGGAGAGGAAGGTGGGACTGCTCCAGACTTGTGAAGACTGGTCAAGCTGTGCCAAAACAGCTACAATACTATCTGACAAGGAGAAAAATTGCCCAGTATTTTCTAACCACACAAAAAAAAAGCATTAATTGAATCTTGCAATTGTCATCCCAGCAATTTTCTTGCTTGTCTTCAACAAAGTGATTGAAATTGATGGTTTTTCTGTACTTACCCAACACTAACCTGTTCATCAATGTTGAGTTTGGTTGCTTGGGCCACCTCATTACAGATTTGCACAAAAACACCGAAAAACAAATTGAATTCCAGAAATAAGTGGTGAGTGGAATATCCAGTAAAATTGAAGTCATTTGGAACTAGAAAAATCTCTCTGCTGGTTGGAGTCATAGCTGGCACAAAGGAGGGTGATTATGCTTCTTGGCCATTAGAGTTCAGCCCGGTGAAAGTGCTGTAGGGTTTCTCCGGAGTAGTGTTCTAGCCTCTTCAGTCACTGTCATCTCTCCTCAAAAGCCAGAAATTGGCTGTTTTAGAATTAGAATTCCTACAGTGTGTAAACAGACCCTTTGCCCCAACAAGTCCACACCAACCCTCGGAAGAGTATCCCACCCAAACCCATTCCTCAAAATTTACCCCTGAGTAATGCACTTATCCTACACATCCATGAACACTATAGCATGGTCAATTCACCTAATCTGCACATCTTTGGGTTGCGGGATGAAACTTGTGCGCCTGGAGGAAACCCACGCAGATACGGGGAGAATGTGCAAACTCCACAGACAGTCACCCAAGGCTGGAATTGAACCCGGGTCCCGTGGTGCTGCGTGGCAGTACTGCTCACCACTGACCCACCAAGCTGCCCATTTTGCACTGTTCAAAACCATTCACCTCAGACGCTGAAGCATTCTGCGTCGGTTTATATTCAGGTTTGGGTGATAGGTGGCAGCTAACGTTTGTGTCACTTGTATGATTGGCAATGACCCATTTCCATTTTGTCCAGAAACCTAACCAGACTGGCCATATAGAGGCAACGGGCACAAGTGCAGGGAATTGTGCTGTCAATTCTTCTCTAGTTCCCAAAGCCAGTCCACCATCTACGGTCAGGAATATGATGGAATACTTTCCAACGGAGAATGGTTGGGAGAGAGTGCTTCAGCTGATGACCAACCCAATGGATTGAGAAGGGCAAGGCCTGGGTGGAGTGGAGGGTGTCATGATTTGAGTCCCCATATACAGTTTGGGTGCAATGAGGACCATCTGACCCAGAAGATCCCAGTCACAGTTTGGGCTCTACACAAACTTCATGAGCTCTTTAGGCGGGAACATGATCACTCGCCCATTGTGGGTCTGAGGGTTAATGACAGTGGGGTCCAAGGGAGTTCTGTCTTTCGATTGGTCAATACGCCTGTCATTCAATACGGCCCGGTCACCGTTGTGCCCGCCTCCCCAAAGCTCCCGTCTGACTGGATATTTTCTTTTGTCAATCAAGCGGTGTTGGCCACTCGAATCCAACGTCCCAATGAATAACCGTCCGTTAATTACCAGTACAGCAACTGCGCCTGCGCCTCTTGTGTTCATTCTGACTGGTGAGCTCTCTGTCAATCAAGTTGCAGCCCGCGCTCGCTGGTTCAAAACTAACACAGCAACGGACAAAAAAAACCGCCTTTCAGATTCCCAGAATCCTTCATTCAGCACCACCGTCAATCAAGGACGGGGGGTCAGCTCCCGCCTCTCAACCTAGATTTGATTGGGCATCTTTCACATTTGTCACCCTGCATTTAATCATTCTAACCAATAAAGACCAAAGATCGACAGGTAGGCCCGCCCCCGCATAGGAACGGTCCTTCGAGCTGTCAATCGGGCGATCCCGGGCTGTGATTGGTGAAGGTGGCTGTCAGTTATCGGCCGGTTTCCGTTGTGACTTTGAGCGGTTTATTGTTGTTGGGGGATCAGGGCCCGGCGCAGCGCGTTGGCGGCGGGGACTGAGTCTCTGAGCAAGCGAGGCCGGGCCGCGCTGGGCTGGGCTCCGAGGGCACGGCCTGACATCGCCATCCCAAGATGAGCATGCACGGCAAGAGGAAGGAGATTTATAAGTACGAGGCGCCATGGACCGTGTACGCCATGAACTGGAGCGTGCGGCCCGACAAGCGGTTCCGCCTGGCGCTCGGCTCCTTCGTCGAGGAGTACAACAACAAGGTGCAGATCGTGGGCCTGGACGAGGAGAGCTCCGAGTTCATCGCCCGCAACACATTCGACCACCCGTACCCCACCACCAAGATCATGTGGATCCCCGACACCAAGGGCGTCTACCCCGACCTGCTCGCCACCTCCGGGGACTATCTACGGGTCTGGAGGGTGAGGAGAGGCCGCGGATGAGGCCTGCCTCTGGGGGGGGGGGGGGGGGGGGTCAGGGAAGTGCATGGGTTTCGGGAGAAGAGGGGATCAGAGGGGGCAGTTGGAGTGAGGGAGGTGGGGAACGGGGGGGGGAGAGCAGTGGGGGGGGGGAAGAGAGTGGGGGGGGAATGAGGGGGGGAAGGGAATGGGGGGAGAGTGAGGGGGGGAGGGAATGGGGGGAGAGTGAGGGGGGGAGGGAACGGGGGGGAATGAGGGGGGGAAGGGAATGGGGGGAGAGTGAGGGGGGGAGGGAACGGGGGGGAATGAGGGGGGGAAGGGAGTGGGGGGGGAATGAGGGGGGGAAGGGAATGGGGGGAGAGTGAGGGGGGGAGGGAACGGGGGGGAATGAGGGGGGGAAGGGAGTGGGGGGGGAATGAGGGGGGGAAGGGAATGGGGGGAGAGTGAGGGGGGGAGGGAACGGGGGGGAATGAGGGGGGGAGGGAACGGGGGGGAATGAGGGGGGAGGGAACGGGGGGGAATGAGGGGGGGAGGGAACGGGGGGGAATGAGGGGGGAGGGAACGGGGGGGGATGAGGGGGGAGGGAACGGGGGGGAATGAGGGGGGAGGGAACGGGGGGAATGAGGGGGGGAAGGGAACGGGGGGAATGAGGGGGGAGGGAATGGGGGGGAATGAGGGGGGGAAGGGAATGGGGGGAGAGTGGGGGGGGAATGAGGGGGTGAAGGGAATGGGGGGAGAGTGGGGGGGGAATGAGGGGGTGAAGGGAATGGGGGGAGAGTGGGGGGGGGAGGGAGCGTGCGGGAGGGTATGAGGGGGGAAGAGGGAACGAAGGGGGGAGCAGGAATGAAGGGGGCGGGAACAAAGGGGGAGAGCAAGGGGGGGTGATTGCGGGGGAGGGGGGGAGGGAATGAGGTGGGAGGGAGCGTGGGGATGGGGGGAGGGAACGGGGGTGGGGGGGTTAGGAGGGAATGTAGGGGGGGGAGAGTATTATGCATTGATTTATCCGAAAGGAGGAGCGAGCGGGGGGGGGGGGGGGGGGGGGGGGTGGGGGAGAGGGAATGAGGAGGGAAAGAGAGAGGGGACGAGGGGGGAGGGAATGAGGAGGGGGGGGGTATGAGGAGGGGAGACCGGGGGGGAGGGTACGAGGTGGGGGGGGAGCGCAGGGGAGGGAACGAGGTGGGGGGGAGCGCGGTGGGGGAGAGCGGAGGGGGGTGGGTGGGAGGAGGGACCGAGGAGGGGGGAGGGGAGTGAGCGGGAGGGGGGAGCGCGGGGGAGGGAATGAGGGGAGTGAGCGGGAGGGGGGAGCGCGGGGGAGGGAATGAGGGGAGTGAGCGGGAGGGGGGAGCGCGGGGGAGGGAATGAGGGGAGTGAGCGGGAGGAGGGAGCGCGGGGGAGGGAATGAGGGGAGTGAGCGGGAGGAGGGGACGAGGGGGAGAGCGGAGGGGGGGTGAGCGGGAGGAGGGGACGAGGGGGAGAGCGGAGGGGGGGTGAGCGGGAGAATGGGGGGGGAACGAGGAGGGAGAGCGGGGGGTAGGGGGAGGGAGCGTGGGGGTGTGGGGAGGGAACGGGGGTGGGGGGGGCAGGAGGGAATGTAGGGGGGAGAGTATTATGCATTGATTTATCCGAAAGTGAAACCAGTCGAGGGAGTAAAGGAGGAGGGAGCGAGGGGGGTGGGCGGGAGGGGGGAGCGCGGGGGAGGGAATGAGGGGAGTGAGCGGGAGGAGGGGGAGCAAGGGGGAGGGGGAGAGCGGAGGGGGGGTGAGCGGGAGAGTGGGGGGGGGGGAGGGATCGTGGGGGTGTGGGGAGGGAACGGGGGTGAGGGGGGGGGGGGGGGGGTAGGAGGGAATGTAGGGGGGGAGAGTATTATGCATTGATTTATCCGAAAGTGAAACCAGTAGAGGGAGTAAAGGCACAAGGGGCTTTCAGGTCATGACAACTTGCTGTTAGTGTGGAGAACATTAATGTGTGTTCTGGACAATTATGTTTGTGGATTTTTAAAGGATTGTTTTATAAGAGTGTAATCACATGTGCCAGTTTCCTAAAACTAAAGTAGCAAAGTTTGACTGATACTGAGAAACATTACCTGTGCTCATCCAGTCAGTCCTTGGTATTCTTGTAGCCTCAATCTTCTTCAACTAAGGAAGAGACAGCGGTCAGGGTTCCCCATCAGCTGTTCCAGACTGCTCTTCGTATCATATACTGTAAATTGCTTGTGTTTGGAAATCAGCTAAGGTTATGATGTCCAGATAGGAAAACAATCTTCT
Organism: Chiloscyllium punctatum; assembly: GCF_047496795.1. NCBI lineage: Eukaryota > Metazoa > Chordata > Chondrichthyes > Orectolobiformes > Hemiscylliidae > Chiloscyllium > Chiloscyllium punctatum. The sequence continues at coordinate 48,673,636 of NC_092780.1, read as the reverse complement.
TGATCTGGGTTTATGCATAAAAGTTGGCCATTTTCTGTAGAATCACATCCCAGCTTAGAATGAACAATGTCAGATGAGGAGACTTGAGATATGGCTTGAGAGGAATTCCCCTCTGCCACTGTTTGGAAGAAATTTAGCTGATCATTGCAATGACCAAAGAGCTAAAAGAAATACGTCCATCCTTGTGGTCTGAATTTTGACAGAAATTGCTTTCCATGTCTATATTTTTCCACCTCTAATATTAATGTCGAACTATCTGTTTTGTCTGTCTTGCATGTGAATGAATGTGCGAAAGTTTAAACAGGTACTGATTATCTCTGACATGCGCAGAGATACAGTGAAAATTGTTGTTTTGCGTGCTATACAGACAGATCATACCATATAAAGTGCATCAGGGTAGCGGAATGCAGTAAAGAATAGTGTTACAGCCATGGCAGAGGTTCAGAGAGTATGATCGGAATGAAAATTGAGCGGTCTGTTCAAAAATCTGATAACAGTAGGGAAGAAGCTGTTCTTGAATCTATTCATATCAGTATTAATACTTAGATATCTTCTGTCTGATGGAAGACAGTATAACTGGGCTGGGAGGGGTCTTTGATGTTGGCTGCTTTCCCAAGACAGCGGAAGGTCTAGACGGAGTCAGAAGATGGAAGGCTGGGTTGTGTGATGGATTGGACTGTGTTCAAGACTCCACATAGTTTCACATGGTCTTGGCGGGGGGTGGTGGGTGGAGAGCAGTTGCCATAGTACGCTGTGGTGCATCCAGGCAGGATGCTTTATCTGGTGCATCTCTAAAAATTTGTAAGAGTCCTCTTGGAGATGTTGAATTCCCATAGTCTACTGAGGAAGCAGAAACATTGTTGTGCTTTCTTGATTATTGAGTCGACATGGGTGATCCAAGGCAGATTGTTGGTTATCGTCACTCCCAAAAACCTAACGCTGTTCATAATCTCCACCTCAGCACTAATGATGCAGATGGAAGCATACACTGTACTCCATTGCCTGAAGTCAATGACCAGCTGCTGCTTTTGTTGACGTTAGTGGAGAGATTATTGTCTTTCCATCATGCCGCTAAGCATGCAATGTCTTTCCTGTATTCTATCTTGTCGATGTTTGAGATTTGACCTACAACAGTGATGTCGTTGGCAAACTTAGAAATTGAGTTGGGATGGAATTTGGCCACGCAGTTGAGTGTAAACGGCATATGGGTAGGGTGTTGAGTACATGAGCACTGATGTTGAGGATTGTGGTGGAGGAGCTGTTGTTGTCTAATCTTGAATAACTAATGTAACGATGAAACCTCATGTAAATTACTTTTGTCTTAAGTAACTGTCAGATAAATTATCTTTGTGGTTTAGTTGGATATTTACATGTTTGTGATAGCTTTTGGAAGGTGGGGCTTGTGCATCAGCGTGCACTTCTCATTGAAACATGTCAGCTCTATATTGGTCAATCACAGCAACCTTTCAGTCCAGCTAAAGTTTCTCCTAAAGTGCAATCTCTCATTTTTTTTCTGACAAGAATTACTGAGTAGTGATTGAGAGCAGCATCCCTTGCTGAATGATCTTTCTTTCCTCCTTTATGCCCTAAATCTTTGAGGCCCTCTCAACATTGATGCATCCTTACACTAGGAACCATTTCGTTTAGTTTAAGTGTACCTTGCTTTGTATTTACTGACTAACCATTGGGGAGTAAATAACTTCTGTTTCTCAAATGTGATTGCAGGTGTGTTGTTGATATGTCTCTAACTGTGCCTCACTCTCTCGAAATACTGGGAGTTGTAAATTGTAGTCTGTTGGGAATTGCGTTTTTAGGTAATGATAGTGAAGTATGGTAACAAGATTTAAAAGATTAAGTGGCTGAAATTAATGTCTGGGCAGTGTATGGAGTGCATTAAATGGCTTCAGTGCACTTGATTTTTGAAATCATCCATTTTATTTGTGATGAAGTACTTGGAGTTCTTACATCGGGATTGCCTCTTATTGAATAGCTTTTCCCAGGCCAGGTTTGTTTGAGGGATTCAAATTTAGATGATGTCTCAGTGGGGCCCCTGGGGGAAGGAGGATTAACATGAACTGTGGCCATCAAAATAATGGGTAGACTCAAGGCAGGGAAATTTACTCAATGCTTTTCTCATTTTCTATATGTTCCAGGTGAGCGATACAGAAACCAGGCTAGAATGCTTACTAAATAACAACAAGAACTCTGACTTCTGTGCACCTCTGACCTCATTTGACTGGAATGAAGTGGACCCAAATCTCTTGGGTAAGGAAGAGCTGCAGACTCTGCACCGCCACCTGTGTTTCTGAACATTCGTGCTGTGTAATTAACTTCGTGAACTTTAGCCCCCTCCTGTGAAATCCCAGACCCAAGCATTATTTATTTGTAATGATGCCAAGTACTATTAGAAGAGGGGTGAATTGCCCGTGGGAGTTCTGTGGTTTTGAGGGTGTAGAACCCCTTACAAAGCTTTTCACTGTGCCTGTGTACGCGTGACAATTCAATTCAATTCAACATTTTCTAGCTTTTTAAAATTCTTTGCACTGCAAAAGAAACTAAATTTGTGAACTTTAAAGATTGAAAGGGATGCATTAAAAGTGGATTTGTTTTACATTTTGTGATTTTTTTTAAAATGTGAACCATAAGGGACTGTTTCTTACTGTCCAGTTTGTTACACTGTTTTTAAACTTTTGTTCCATGCATTTCTCAGTGATCACCAAATTATTAGGGGCGGTTTTATATATTGTTCCTCTATCAAAGGAGTAGAGTAGGCCACTCAACCCATTGAAGAACCTACTCCACATTCAAAGAGATCGTGGCTGATCTGATTTTAACCACTACTCTATCTTCCTTCTCTCCTCCCCCAGCCACAGATAATTTTTCATTCCCAGTTTACCCTGCCTTAATATTTAAAGATTCTGCATCCATTGCCTTCTGGGGAAATTTCAAAGTTGTTTTTCCATCAGTCTGAAGTGGGTGACAGTTCAGTTTTAAATTGTGACACCTTATTCCACATTGGCTTTGTCAGGTTCAGTGGAACCTGTAATCGGAGGAAACCTGAACTCCTCCACTTTGAGTTGTATATGAACTTGTATCTACTGTAATAGTGTCTACCCAAGCCAACAAAAGAAACTAGAACATTTTGGTTGAAGTATGAATTCATATAATAGGACAATTTCCTTAATGCTGTTCATTACTTAACTATGGGGAAACCGATAAATTGCTGTCCACCTCCAAAATAAAAGAAGGAAATTTATCCCCAGGCAGTTACAATGACATTTTGGCTTGCCATAGGCTGGTGAACTTCAGGCAGTTAGCCAGTTGAGATGGGGGAGCAAGCAAATATAATGATTTTAATATAGAATGGCACAGAATTAAGGTAAGACGGGCAGAAGGATTAGAACAGATGTGACGAAAACCTTTATCCCTGAGAGGATGGTGGCAATCTGGAACTCTATCTATCAGCTTGGTGGTAGCAGAAACCCTTTTAACATTTAGTAGTATTTAGATGTGCACTTGTGATGCCAGAAAATGGGACTAGAGTACTTGTGTGGTTGTTTGACTCTAATGCGTAGAAGGGCCTTTTTCTGTACTGTAGATCTCTGATGTTCCGGCACAGCAAGAGACTATGCACTTTTGGTTGTCCCTTTTAAAGGTACTTCTCTCACCACTGAGTAAAATGTTAAATTGAGTCAGAAATTTGGATTGAGTTATATCCTCTATCAATGTTGATTCTGCTCCTGCTTCAGCCCAAGAAGTGGAATCCTGTTCTCTGCATCCACCATATAAAAGCCGTACATAATTTTAAGCATCTCTGTTTCTTCCTAGTCAAGCTCCTGTAAAATCTTCTATTTGTTCTATTAATGATCAACACTTTTTGCACTTTGTCTGCTTCCACATTGCTTTTCTAATATGAAGAACTGGACACTAAGTACTCTGGTCTAACTAACATTCTGTAGCAGACTTTGCTTTGAAGTGTCAGCTATAGGTGAATGGTAGCACTTTTGCCTTAATTAGAGCTTTCAGGTTGATCAAGGTTTGCGTAAAGATTTGTAGCTCGGGTGCTGGTTGTCGTGGTTATGTTCATCGAGCTGGGAAGTTGTTTTGCAGATGTTTCATCCCCTATCTAGGTGATATCTTCAGCCTCCTGTGAAGCGCTGCTGTACTGTCTCTTCTGGAATTTATTTGGTTCCGTTCCTGCTGCTTCCGGTTGCCGGTTCCAGTTGTTAGTTGTAGTGGCTGGTATATTGAGTCCAGGTCTGTTTGTTGATAGAGCCAGAGGATGAGTGCCAAGCTTCTAGGAATTCTTTAGTTCTGTTTGGCTTGTCCTCTGATTGTTGTGTTGTCCCTGTCATCTGTGTGTATGACTATGAGGGACAGGTGGTAGTGGCATTGAGTGGCTAGTAGGTGTTTGTGGATGTGGATTGTTAGTTGTCTGCCTGTTTGCCCTATATAGTGTTTCTTACAGTCTTTGCATGGAATCTTGCAAATTATGTTAGTCTTGCACATGAGGGGTATCGGATTTTGTGTCCTGATGGGTTGTTGTCTGGGTGTGACTGTTTGTTTATGGGCTGTCATGAATCCCAGTGGTCAAACTAGTCTGGCTGTCAGTTTTGGGGGTTTTTATCGAAGGTAGCGTGGCTAGTGAGTAAGGTCATGACATGTCTGCGTCTGCAGATGACATTGCAGGGATATCTGCTCTTTGCGAATACTATGTAGAGGTGGTGTTCTTCCATTTGTAGGTCGGGAGTGCTGCAGTGTGTTGTAGCCCTTTTGAACAGCGTCCTAATGCAGCTTCCCTTGTTTGTGTTTGGGTGGCTGTATTAGGACCCTGTTCAAACTCCCGACCTACACAGGGAAGAAGAACAACAGCTCAACAGAGTATTTGCCAAGAGCAGATATCCCTGCAACTTCATCTGCAGATGCCAAAGAGACAGACAACGTGATGCAGACAGGTCATGACCTTACTCATTAGCCACACCACCTTACATTAAAGTCTCCTAATTGACAGCCAGAACTCTGACCACTGGGATTCATGACAGCCCATAAGCCAACAGCCACACTCAGACAACAACACACCAGGACAAAAGACCCGATGCCCATCATATGAAAGGCTAACGTAATTTACAAATTTCCATGCAAAGACTGCAAGAAACACTGTATAGGACAAACAGGCAGACAACTAGCAATCCACATCCACTAACACCTACTAGCCAGCTGTCCCTAGTAGCCATAAATACAGATGACAGGAACCACAATGATCATAGGACTCTCTTTTCTTCTACCTCCCAAATCTCTCACTCTTGCAATCTCCTTTATGCCCCCTTCCCTCTCGCATGCACCCCGTCAAATTTATGGGGTGAATTTGTATTTGCAGATGTATTCTACTTTGCTCATAAAATGTACAATCGGCCGGCAGGCAATCAATCCATGTAATATTTTCTACATTCCTACTTTGGATATAGAACCAGTCTGACTCAAGATTGGGATACAAACAGACTCGAACCTTACACCTTTTTAATGCACTGTCTGTGCTCAGATGTCAACTTCTTTTTTTTATATATAAAACCTTAATTTATCTCGAATGTGACTTCGAAGTACTTCTGGGGTTTACATATTAATGAACCAAAACCTGCAACCCATTCTAAAAGATGAAAAACTTAACAGCAAACTAGTTTGTTCAATGTATTTCAGTTGCATGACACTAATCTTTTGTTATAAATTCTGTCTTATTCTCCACAATCACCTGATGAAGGAGCAGTGATCCGAAAGCTGCTGCTTCCAAGTAAACCTGTTGGACTATGATCTAATGTTGTGATTTTTAATTTTTTTTTATGCATGATCTTGAATGGATTACCTGAAATATTTTGCGTCAGTATTTACTGTGGAAAAGGCTATGGAACATATAGACTGTAGGGAAATAGATGGTGACATCTTGCAAAATGTCCAGATCACAGAGGAGGAAGTGCTGGATGTCTTGAAATGGGTAAAAGTGGATAAATCCCCAGGACCTGATCAGGTGTACCCAATAACCCTGTGGGAAGCTAGAGAAGTGATTGCTGGGCCTCTTGCTGAGATATTTGTATCATCGATAGTCACAGGTGAAGTGCTGGAATACTGGAGGTTGGCAAACGTGGTGCCACTGTTAAGGGCAGTAAGTGCAAGCCAGGGAACTATAGACCAGTGAGCCTGATGTCAGTGGTGGGCAAGTTGTTGGAGGGAATCTTGAGGGACAGGATGTACATGTATTTGGAAAGGCAAGGACTGATTTGGGATAGTCAACATGGCTTTATGCGATGGGAAATCATGCCTCACAAACTTGATTGAGTTTTTTGATGAAGTAACAAAGAAGATTGATGGCAGAGCAGTAGATGTGATCTATATGGACTTCAGTAAGGCATTTGACAAGGTTCCCCATGGGAGACTGATTAGCAAGGTTAGATCTCATGGAATACAGGGAGAACTAGCTATTTGGATACGGAAGTGGCTCAAAGGTAGACGACAGAGGGTGGTGGTGGAGGAGGGTTGTTTTTCAGACTGGAGGCCTGTGACCAGTGGAGTGCCACAAGAATCTGTGATGGGCCTTCTACGTTTTGTCATTTACATAAATGATTTGGATGCGAGCATAACAGGTACAGTTAGTAAGTTTGCAGATGACACCAAAATTGGAGGTGTAGTGGACAGCGAAGAAGGTTACCTCAAATTACAACAGGATCTGGACCAGATGGGCCAATGGGCTGAAATGTGGCAGATGGAGTTTAATTCAGATAAATGTGAGGTGCTGCATTTTGGGAAAGCAAATCTTAGCAGGACTTATACACTTAATGGTAAGGTCCTAGGGAGTGTTGCTGAACAAAGAGACCTTGGAGTGCAGGTTCATAGCTCCTTGAAAGTGGAGTCGCAGGTAGATAGGATAGTGAAGAAGGTGTTTGGTATGCTTTCCTTTATTGGGCAGAGTATTGAGTACAGGAGTTGGGAGGTCATATTGTGGCTGTTCAGGACATTGGTTAAGCCACTGTTGGGATATTGTGTGCAATTCTGGTCTCCTTCCTATTGGAAAGATGTTGTGAAACTTGAAAGGGTTCAGAAAAGATTTACAAGGATGTTGCCAGGGTTGGAGGATTTGAGCTACAGGGAGAGGCTGAACAGGCTGTGGCTGTTTTCCCTGGCGTGTCAGAGGCTGAGGAGTGACCTTATAGAGATTTACAAAATTGAGGGGCATGGATAGGATAAATAGACAGTCTTTTCCCTGGGGTCAGGAGTCCAGAAGTAAAGGGCATAGGTTTAGGGTGAGAGGGGAAAGATATAAAAGAGACCTAAGGGGCAACTTTTTCACACAGAGGGTGGTGAGTGTATGGAATGAGCTGCCAGAGTAAGTGGTGGAGGCTGGTACAATTGCAACATTTTAAGAGGCATTTGAATGGGTATATGAATAGGAAGGGTTTGGAGGGATATGGGCCGGGTGCTGGCAGGTGGGACTAGATTGGATTGGGATATCTGGTCGGCTTAGACGGAAGGGTCTGTTTCCATGCTGTATATCTCTATGACTCTAAATAGAATTTGAAGCATTTTCATGAAAGCTTTTGAAGTGACTTGAGTATGTACTTGAAGGGAATTGTTTTAACTGAAGAATTGAAGAGCTGGTGTTTCCCAGCTTTGGTGAATAAAATTCTTTCGGCGAGGGTTGTTCAGAAGGAAGATCTTTGGGAGACTTATTCCTGCAATTGGACTTGCTAAACAAAGCCAGTTTCTCAGTGCTTAAGTGTAGATCCTCTTGAGCATGAAGTGGTTTAGCATGTTGTGTTCCGGTACTGCTGACTGTAGTCATTCAGAATTGTTATGATGCCTTGTGTGGAGGTGCTAGAGGAGTTGTGCCATACACTAAAAGTACGGATTCATCTCAAAAGACAGCCAAAGAGAAGAAAACATTTGCTTTTAGAAGTGCGTTTCTCCATTGCTCGAACTTTTTGTCGTAACATCCAATTCCGTTTGAACCATCTTTATTTAATGTTTTTATCTTCTGTGCTTGACTAATAAGATTAACATCTTTTACTCCAAGAGCATCTTCCTAATTTCTGTAACAGTCATTTGTTCACTTTCAACCTGACTTGAAATAATTTCCTGAGTATCTTAAGTAAGGAGGGTTACAGCTGGCACTCCTCTCCATGCTAAAACACTTTTGCTAATTGTACTCACCCAATCCATTTTTCAGGCACGTATGTAAATCCACCTTAATTATCCAGAACCCTTCCTCTTCTCTCTGTCTCTCTCTATCTCTTGGTCTCTCTTCCCCCACTCCAGTTGGTATCATTCTTACTGGTGCCAGTGAACTGAGCATGAGGGGTACATGCTGTGTTGCAGGGACCCTGCTACCATGTGTGGTTAGTGGCAAAGATGGTGATCACCCATGCTTGTAATTTGTTTTTACCCTGTATGTATGTCAACCTCCATTTAAGAACCATAGAAAAGTTACACTACAGAAAGACTGTTCAACCTTTGCTCACAGAATGAGTTGCCTACTCCAATTCCACTTTTCATCTTCTGGTCTGTAGCCTTGTAGGTTGCAGATGTAGATTTTTAAATGAGTTCAGGTTTCTGTCTCCAAAACTGGCAGTGTATTCCAGGCACCCATGTCCTTCGCATGAAAACATCTTCCTCATGCCCCCTTTAATCTTTCTTCCAGTGCCCCCAGTAATTAACTTCTTCACAAGGGGAAACAAGTCTTCCCTACACTCTATCCAAGCTCCTCATTATTTTATAACCTGAATGAAATACACCTCAGCCTATCTAATCTTTCTCATACCAAACTCAGAACATTTTTGTCAATCTCCTTTATACTCTGTGAAGAACAGTTTCATCTTCCTTATAATATGGTGACCAGAAATGTGCATGTAACTTCAGCTGTGACCTAACCACTGTTTTATATAGTTTGTGTCACAACCCTGCTATTGTATTCAATACCTCACCCAATGAAAAAAATCTCATGAGACAACTTTACCACTTTATATGCCTTTCCTGACTTCTTCACGGACCTGTGGACATGCATTCCAAAGTCTGTCACTTCCTTTACCCCTCTCCAGTTTTAAATAACCAATTTTTCTAATCGACGTATTCAGTGATATTATTACACACTTGTGGAACGGGAGGGACGATACCACTGCACCACAAGAGGGCCCCCTAAGCCTATTGCACCTAGTATTCCCAGGCAGTCTCCCATCTAAGTACTAACTAGGCCTGAATCTGCCTAGCTACCGAGATCAGGTGAGATCAAGTGTTTCCAGACCAGTCCTCCAATTGGAGTATTCCCTTGTGTGTTTGTGTTCTCCAAATACCACACATTTCATTGGGTTAAATTCCATTTCTCACTTTTACCATCTAATCAACTGACTAATATCCTAAAGTCAGCATGTATCCTCTTCACTGGGAACTATCTAGTCTGTTTTGTGTGGTCTGGGGGGTGTTTTGAAGCTTCAGTTTTCGATGTTTATGGAACATCTGTGGTGCTTTCAGTATTACCATACTGCGTGTGTAATTGCAGGCAAGACACACTGTCTTTCAATTAAAGTAATGCTGTTTACGACGCAAAAATGTACTGGCCAAGTTAATGCTAATACGATTTGCTTACTATACTTGTAAGATAATTTAATGAGATGTTAAAAATCTTTAATGGAAATACACAGCGGGTTTGGCAGAACTTGTGGCGAAGGAAACAGCTAGCTTTGACAAAGGGTCAGTTAAACTCGAAATGTCAGCTCTTATCTCCTTGCAGATGCTGCCAGACCTCCTGAGATTTTCCAGCATTTTCTCTTTTGGTTTGAAACGGCTAACTGCTGAGTTGATCCTTCAGAATCGCTGAATCAAATCATTACCATTCCTTTTCAATCACTGGCTGCAGCCAAACCTGTTGTACATCTGTAGGATTGTTTATTTCAGATTTGCTAGCAGCTATGGTATCACTGTTTGTATTGGCATCACCTGTTTAAAATCAGTGGTCTGCTGTAGAGCTCTTGTGGTGCAGTAATAGGTCCCCACCTCCAGCCAGACGGCCTGGGTTCTAATCACACCTACTCCAGAACGTGCCATTACATCTCTGAACAGGTTGATTAACAATAACTAGAACAGGGCTGATCTGCTGCTACAGTCAGTGATAAGTTCAAAAACCCCACTGCATTTAAGTAGAATCTGAAGAAATTACACAAAATGTAATTAGACTGTTTAACAAAGTCCTAACTATGAAGAAAGTGCAATTGATGTTCAAAATGCTTAAATGTGTAAAATGCTATAATTTTGAATTGAATTTCATGAAAGTCAATAACACTTTAAGGCAATGTCTGACTGAAATAGCATCTTTCATACATCCTTTTCTTTCAAACAATATTTCTACACAGATTTAGGTGAGCAGAGCAAATCAATCATCGTGTAACCTTTTCATAATTGTAACCAATTTCTCATTAGTAATTGATATTAGCAAATTTCAATATTCTCAGAATAAAGAATTGAATCATAAATGTACACATCGATTAATCATTGTACAATTTTTAGACTAAGAAATTTGAATCTAGTATTGATAATATCCAAAATAGTAATTTAGCTGTTTTGTTAAACCTTTTTTGGTTTGATTAGATTAGATTGCTTACAGTGTAGAAACAGGCCCTTCGGCCCAACAGTTCCACATCGATCCTCTGAAGAGCAACCCACCCAGACCCATTCCTCCACATTTACCCCTTCACCTAACACTACAGGCAATTTAGCATGGCCAATTCACCTAACCTGCATATTTTTGGACTGCGAGAGGAAAGCCACGCTGACACGGGGAGAATGTGCAAACTCCACACACAGTTGCCTGAGGTGGGAATTGAACCCGGGTCTCTGGCGCTGTGAGGCAGCAGTGCTAACCACCATGCCGCCCGAGCGGTGTCTAGACTTTAGAACTTTGTGATTATTTGTCTTTCTCTCTTATTCCAGTTTTTTCCACTGTAGTCTGTGCAGTGCTTTCATATTGACTCATTACTTCAGGTGAAATCTGATCTGTGCAAACTGTTGTTGATTGATCCAGCTATATAGGCTGCCTTTGCTTTTGTTTTTAATTGCTTTACCAAGCATTATTTTCTTTCTGTAGAATAAAATAAGGGCTTACGTTTATATGCAAACTTTGCACAGCAGCTTTTCACAGTTGGATGTCTTGAAGTGTTTTACAGTTGATTAGTACTTTTTGAAGCATAGTTCCTTTCGAAATGTAGGAAGTACCAGAGTCAGCTGGCACACAAACTTTCATAACTGAGTTTTTTTTAATGATGTTGGCTGAGGGATAATTATTGATCTGGATGCCATGGATAATTTCTGTTTCTTCAGTTTTGGCATGCCATGTTTTACTTCTACATAGGAAAGTATGTTGAGTCCCTGTGTTGACATCTCATCCAAAAGATGACACTGCTGATAGGGTAGTACTTTGTCACCTGCCCATTTGAGGGTCAAGCCTTGGTGTGGGCGGTAACAGAGTAATGTAGAAAATGGGAGCAGGAGTAGTCCATTCAGCTGTTCAAACCAGATCAATCTGTCAGTATTATCACGCCATTCAGTATTGTCCCTGCTGTGCCCCCATACCCTTTAACTTGTAAGAACGATAGCGACTTTTTTTTTTAAAAATGCAATGTTTTGGCCTCAACTACTTTCTGTGGCAGAGTGCCATAGGCTCAACACTAAGTGAAGAAATTTCTGCTTATCTCAATCCTAAACTGTGACCACTAGTTCTGAACTCCCCAGTCATCTCACTTACAATCTTTCTAGGCACCAGTGAATATTCTCCTAACTGATCCACTCATTTCATATGTCAGCTCTGCCACCCCAAGAATCCGTCTAGTAAACATATTGAAATGTCTGGTCTTGAACTCTAGTGACTTGACTGCTCCTGAATTCTGGCTGACAATCTCGTTATTGGAAGTTGAGTCTCCTATGACACTTGGGTCTTTTTCTAATTCTTTGGCATATGATATTTCGCAATCAGTCATGCAGCATGGAAAAGACCTTTTGGTCTACTAGTCTACACTGATCATGTTCCCAAACTAAACTAGTGCCACGTTCTTGTGTTTGGCCCTTTCCTATGCATGTACTTAACTAAATGTAGCTGTACTTGCATCCACCACTACATTTACCAGTTCATTGTACACAGCAACCAAACTTTTTTTTTAAAAAAAGTCCCCATCATCCTTTGTAAGTAATTTTTCTCTCACCTTTGCCCGCATTTGTGTTTTGAAACCCCCCCCCCCCCCCACCCCTCCAAACCTTAGAGAAAAGACCGTTGCTATTCGCCAAATCTATTCTCATGATTTTACAAACCTCTATAAGGTCGCCCCTCAAACCCCTACACTCATTGAAAAGGTCACAGCCAATTTTTATAACTCAAGCCCTCCATTTAATCCTCCGGTAACATCTCGGTAAATCTTTTCTGAATCCTCTCCAATTTAATGATATCCTCCTTGTAACAAGGTGACCAGAACTGCAAACGGTATTCCAAAAGAGGCATCACCAACGTTCTGTACAACCTCAGCATGATGTCCCAATGAATCCTTAGAGTATAAAGGAGTATACTTAAGAGGGAAATCGGGGGGCAAAAAGAGGACATGAGATAGCTTTGGCAAATAGAATTAAGGAGAATCCAAAGGGTTTTTACAAATACATTAAGGACCAAAGGGTAACTAGGGAGAGAATAGGGCCGTTCAAAGATCAGCAAGGCGGCCTTTGTGTGGAGCCGCAGAAAATGGGGGAGATACTAAAAGAATATTTTGAATCCATACTTACTGTGGAAAAGGATATGGAACATATAGACTGTAGGGAAATAGATGGTGACATCTTGCAAAATGTCCAGATTACAGAGGAGGAAGTGCTGGATGTCTTGAAATGGGTAAAGGTGGATAAATCCCCAGGACCTGATCAGGTGTACCCAAGAACTCTGGGAAGCTAGAAAAGTGATTGCTGGGCCTTTTGCTGAGATTTTGTATCGTCGATAGTCACAGATGGGGTGCCGGAAGACTGGAGGTTGGCAAATGTGGTGCCACTGTTTAAGAAGGGTGCTAAAGACAAGCCAGGGAACTATAGACCAGTGAGCCTGACCTCTGGGGTGGGCAAGTTGTTGAAGGGAATCCTAAGGGACATGTTGTACATGTATTTGGAAAGGCAAGGACTGATTAGGGATAGTCAGCATGGCTTTGTGTGTGGGAAGTCATGTCTCTCAAACTCGATTGAGTTTTTTGAAGAAGTAACGAAGAGGATTGATGAGGGCAGAGCAGTAGACGTGATTTATATGGACTTCAGTAAGGTTCCCCATGGGAGACTGATTAGCAAGGTTAGATCTCATGGAATACAGGGAGAACTAGCCATTTGGATACAGAACTGGCTCAAAGGTAGAAGACAGAGGGTGGTGGTGGAGGGTTGTGTTTCAGACTGGAGGCCTGTGACCAGTGGAGTGCCACAAGGATTGGTGCTTGTTTTTTTTTACTTATTGTCATTTACATAAATGATTTGGATGTGAGCATAAGAGGGACAGTTAGAAAGTTTGCAGATGACATCAAAATTGGAGGTGTAATGGACAGCGAAGAGGGTTACCTCCGATTACAACAGGATCTGGACCAGATGGGCCAATGGGCTGAGAAGTGGCAGATGGAGTTTAATTCAGATAAATGCGAGGTGCTGCATTTTGGGAAAGCAAGTCCTAGCAGGACTTATACACTTAATGGTAAGGTCCTAGGGAGTGTTACTGAACAAAGAGACCTTGGAGTGCAGGTTCACAGCACCTTGAAAATGGAGTCACAGGTAGATAGGATAGTGAAGAAGGTGTTTGGTATGCTTTCCTTTATTGGTCAGAGTATTGAGTACAGGGGTTGGGAGGTTATGTTGCGGCTGTACAGGACATTGATTAGGTCACTGTTGGTATATTGTGTGCAATTCTGGTCTCCTTCCTATCGGAAAGATGTTTTGAAACTTGAAAGGGTACAGAAAAGATTTACAAGAATGTTGCCAGGGTTGGAGGATTTGAGCTATAGGGAGAGGCTGGGGCTGTTTTCCCTGGAGTGTCGGAGGCTGAGGGGTGACCTTATAGAGGTTTACAAAATTGAGGGGCATGGATGGGATAAATAGGCAAAGTCTTTTCCCTGGGGTCGGGGAGTCCAGAACTAGAGGGCATAGGTTTAGGGTAAGAGGGGAAAGATGTAAGAGATCTAAGGGGCAACTTTTTCACACAGGGTGGTGAGTGTATGGAATGAGCTGCCAGAGGATGTGGTGGAGGCTGGTACAATTGCAACATTTAAGAGGCATTTGGATGGGTATATGAATAGGAAGGGTTTGGAGGGATATGAGCTGGGTGCTGGCAGGTGGGACTAGATTGGGTTGGGATATCTGGTTGGCGTGGACGGGTTGGACCGAAGAGTCTGTTTCCATGCTGTACATCTCTATAATTAGAGGTCTGAGCAATGAAAGCAAGTGAGCACAACTTTAACCACCCTGTCTACCTCTGACACATTTTAAAGAATTGTATACCTGAACCCTGCGTCTCCCTGTTCTAAACACTACCCACAGCCCTACCATTTGTTGTTTGTATTAACATCCGTGTGCATTTGCCTATTTAGCTGCATGATCTAACTCCTTTTTTGTTCTGTACTTGTGTTGGTCTTCCAATTTAAGAGTTGGAAAATTGATTGATTGTTTTTGACATATTTAAGTAGACTAGTGTTATGACCAAGTCAGGAGGAGTGAACTGAATCCTTGTCCATGCCCCCATAAGGCACAATAAAGTTTGAATTTTAAAAAGGGAAGTGATATTAGCTGTTAAAATATTTGTAGAGTACATACACCCATACCAGCCAGGTTCCTTCAGTAACAAAGAACCAGTTTACTGCAAACAAAACAGACTGAAGCAAAGATTATTAATAAAAAGTTTAAATCAAACTAACACAACCCCCTTCTTGAATTTGGAGGAGCCGGTGTTGGACTGGGGTGGACAAAGTTAAAAAATCAGACAACACCAAGTTATAGTCCAACAGGTTTAATTGGAAGCACTAATTTTCGGAGTGACGCTCCTTCATCAGACACTTTAACTACTACTTCTACTTACAGCTGATCTGATTTGTAATCTTTAATACAACGTTCTTGTAAACCCCAAATCTTTCACCACCTTGCTTGCCATTCAGCCCATCATATCTGCACTGGTCAACCAAAAGCTGAAACTCTCATGAGTTTTGAGATAACAAAACTGACAGATAAACAAACGGAACACCCACAAGATCTCTGATATCAGGGTTCTTAGCAGAGCCAGTAATACAGAGACTCAAACAGCCCTGCCAACCCTCCAACCCAAACTTTGGGTCCACCACGTGGATGACACCTTTGTCATGACTAAACAAAACACGTTGGAGGAAACCTTCAAGGCCATCAATAATATGAAAACTAGCAAAATTCACTAAAGAGGAGGAAAACGACAAACTGCCATTCCTAGATGTCACAGTAGTGAACAGTCAGTGGGGAACTTAAACCAGCGTCTACAGGAAAATAGCACATATAGACCAAATACTGAACACAAGCAATCATCCCAACATCCACAAACGAAACTGCATTAGAACATTATTTCAAAGAGCTACCACATGCTGCAGCACCAAGTAACTGTGAAGATCAGAGGAAAATCACCTACTCAAAAAGAACGGGTACCCAATGAACAGTCTGTGATTTCTCAGCAACAAACCCAAATAAGCAGACAAAATGTGCCCAGAATCCTTAGCCACAATCCCCTCACCAAAGACATCTCAGACATGACTGCCAGACTACTTAGCCCTCTTGGCATCATGGTGGCCCACAAACCCACCAACGCAATAAAGCAGCAGCTAAAGAACTTGAAAGACCTGATACGGACAACAAGCAAAACTAATGTAATTTACAAAATACCTTGCAAGAACTGTAACAACTACACTGGACAAACGGGCAGAAAACTGGCCACCAGGATATGTGAACGTCAGCTCGCCACAAAAAAAAATTAGCCCCTCTCACTAGCATCCTTCCATACAGATGACGGAAGGACATCACTTCGACTGGGACAACACATCCATCCTAGGACCAGCTAAACAGACACACGAGAATTCCTAGAAGCACAGCATTCCAACCGGAATGCTCTTAACAAACACATCGATTTGGACACCATCTACCATCCTCTAAGAAAAAGATTCTGAATTGATATCAATGCAGGAAATTGTGTCACCAACACAGGAAATGACATCACCAATCCAAGGAAGCCTAAACACTTAAATGGAAAGTGGGACTTAACACCAGTGCTTTGCCAGAGGCTCACTGATGTTACCTAGTATGGTGATGAAACGTCTGAAAATGAGCCTTCTAGCTCAGGGAGCAAACTTGCATCCAGAATCTAAATACCTTTTTCCAGCTCTGGGCTCATATTCCTGGAGAGTGTAGCAATGCAAGAGAACATCTAATTACTGGTTAAATATTGAGAGTTTCTGACTCAACTGCCTTTTCAGGGACAGTGTTCTAGACTTCCACAATCCTCTCTGATTGCTTTCCTACCTAAGCCCCTGAATTTTAAGCACTGCAATCAGATCCCCTTTCAATAATTGCTGCTCTGAGGAAAAATAATCCCAGTTTAACCAGTCTTTCCTCATAGCTCAGAGTCCCTAGCCCAGGCAGTATTCTGGTAAATCTCCTTTTCTGTATAATCATAGCCTTCCTATAATGTGGTGACCAGAACTGCACACAATACTCCAATTTTGGTCTAATCAACTTTTTATACCATTCCAGCAAAACTGCTTTGATCTTGTATTCTGTAAATCTGCTAATAAAGGTAAATATTCCTTTTAGGTATGATTTATTATGGTT
Source organism: Chiloscyllium punctatum (assembly GCF_047496795.1). NCBI lineage: Eukaryota > Metazoa > Chordata > Chondrichthyes > Orectolobiformes > Hemiscylliidae > Chiloscyllium > Chiloscyllium punctatum. The sequence goes on along the minus strand of NC_092780.1, from coordinate 48,656,764 downwards.
CACTGTATTGAGGAACAGTGAAGAGCATTGTTTTGCTTGCTATTCAGGTAAGTCATATTATACATACATACAGTATATCTGGGTAATAGAACAGAATGCAGAGTATGGTGTTACAACTTTTGAGAAGGTACAGAGAATAAGAGGTCTATTCAAAAGCCTGATAACATTGGGAAGAAGCTGGTCTTGACACCGTCGGTATGTTTTTTCAAACTTTTGTATTTTCTGCTTTATGGAAGAGATTACAGCTGAGGTGAGAAGGTCTTTGATTATGTTGGTAGCTTTCCCAAGGTAGGAGGAAGTGTAAATGGCGTTGATGAAAGGAAAGCTGGTTGTCGTCATGGACTGGTCTGGGTTCACAAATGTCTGTCGTTTCTTTTGGTCTTGGGCAGAGCAGATATCCCCTAGCTGTGATGTATCTGGATAGGATGCTATGTGCATCTATAACATTTGGTAAGAGATATTGTGGACATGTGGAATTTCCTTTATTCTGAGGACATAGTCATTGGTGTGCCTTCTTGATTGTAGCATCGATGTGGATAGACCAGGGACAATTGGTGATGTTTACTCTGAGGGACTTGAAGCTTTGACTGTCTCCACTTTAGCACCATTGATACAGACAGTGTGTCCTCCATTCCCCTTCCCAAAGTTGATGACCAGCTCCTTCATTTTGCTGACATTATGAGAGAGATTATTGTCTTTACACAATGCCACTAAGTTCTGTATCTCTTTCCAGTACTGTCTTGTCATTGTTTAAGATCTGACCCATTGTGGTGGTCTCATCAGCAAACTTTTGTAAATAGGGTTAGCACAGAATTTGGCCACACAATGATGACGACTGTATCTGGAGTCAAGAGTGTTTTTCTGGAAATGCATAGCAGATCAGGCAGCATCCGAGGAGCAGGAGAATCAACGTTTTTGGCATAAGCCCTTTCTCAGGAATGAGGCTGGGGGCTGAGAGATGATAGGATAGAGGTGGCGTTGGTGGTGGGGGGGTGGGGATAGCTGAGAAAGCGATAAGTGGATGAAGCTAGGGGAGAAGGTTGGTGGGAGGTGGGGAAAGAGTGGAGCAGATGATGGGAAAGGTGATGGACAGGTCAGGAGGATGGTGCTGAGTTGGAGGCTTGGAACTGGGATAATGTGGAGAGAATGGAAATGAGGAAGCTGCTGAAATCCCCGTGTGGTTGCAGGGTCTCAAAGCAGAATATGAGGCGTTCTCCCTCCAGGCATCAGGTGGTAACGGTTTGGCACCAACTTGCAGGCACCTCCTCCTACTTCCCCCTTGATCACTACCTCCCCTCCATCGCCAAACCATCATCTCCCAGACCATCCATAATGTCATCACCTCTGGTGAGCTCCCTCCACAGCCTCCAACCTCTCTGTCCGTGAATCCAGCACTGCCGATTCTACCTCCTACCGAAGATTCACAAACCTGACTACCCTGGTCAACCCATTGTCTCAGCCTGCACCTGTCCCACTGAACTCCTCTCTTCCTACCTCGGCACTGTCCTGTTCCCCTTAGTCCAGGAACTCCCCACCTACATTCCTGACACCACCTCCAAGATTTTGTTTCCCTGGCCCCCACTGCCTCATCTTCACCATGGATATCCAGTCCCTGTACACAGCAATCCACCACGACAAAGGTCTCCACGCCCTTCATTTCCTCTCACGCCGTCCCAAACAGTCCCCTTTCACCGACACCCTCATCTGCCTGGCTGAACTGGTCTTCACCCTCAACAACTTTTGTCCAATCATCCCACATCCTCCAAACCAAAGGGGTAGCAATGGGCACCCGTGTGGGACCCAGTTATACTACCCCCACCCCCCCACCCCCCCCCCCCCCCCCCCTTCCTTCACTACATCGGCGACTGTATCGGCACCACCTCATGTTCCCACGAGGAGGTTGAACAGTTCACCAACTTTGTCAAAAGCTTCCACCCCCACCTCAAATTCACCTAGACTATCTCAGACAACTCCATCCCCTTCCTGGACCTCTCCATCACTGCCTCTGGTGACTGGCTAATCACAGACATATACTACAAGCCCATTGACTCCCACAGGTCCATGCCCCCCCCCAACAACCCACTCTTGGCACCTTTCCCTGCCACTGCAAGAAGTGCAAAACCTGTGCCCATACACAACTCCCCTGAGCTCTGCCCAAGAGATCCTTCCACATCCGTCAGAAATGTATCTATACCTTCATCTCCCCCTCCCACTCCATCAAAGACATGTAGGTCCTGGGCCACCACCCAAAGCCTGGAGGAGGAGCACCTCATATTCCACCTTGGAACCTTGCAACCACATGAGATAAATGTGGATTTCAACAGCTTCCTCATTTCCTCTCGCCTGGCCCGCATGCCTTGTTCCTGATGAAGGGCTCACACCTAAAACATCGATTCTCCTTGGATGCTGCCTGACTGGCTGTGCTTTTCCAGCAACACACTCTCTATTCTGACCTCCAGCATCTGCTGTCCTCACTTTCTCTTCCTGACTGTTACAGGAGTATAGCAACGGGCTGAGTATGCCGCCGTGCAGGACACCGGTGTTGAGGATTATCATGGAGGAGATGTTACCTACACTTACTGATTGCAATCTGTCGGAGAGGGAGTCCAGGATCCCGTTGCAGAGTGAGAGCAGTGTACTATGTCTCAGAATTTGGAGAAAAGATTGGCTGGAGTTATAGCGTGAAAGGTTGAGCTAAAAAGTCAATAAGTAAGATTGCTCTCAGTATTCATGTTGTTCAGATGTTCAAGGAATGAGTGTAAGGCTAAGGAGATGACTTCTGCCATGAACAGGTTGCGATGGTAGGTGATTTGTAGTGGATCAAGACAGTCACAGAGTCATAGAGATGTACAGCACCGACCAGATATCCCAATGCAATCTAGTCCCACTTGCCAGCACCCAGCCCATATCCCTCCAAACCCTTCCTATTCATATATCCATCCAGATGCCTTTTAGATGTTGTAATTGTACCGGCCTTCACCACTTCCTCTGACTGCCCGCTCCACACACGCGCCACTCTGTGTGGAAAAAGTTGCCCCTTAGCTCTATTTTATATCTTTCCCCTCTCATCCTAAACCTATGCCGTCTAGTTCTGGACTTCTTCTTCTCCCCTTCTCCCCCTCTCCCCACCCCCCCCAGGGAAAAGACTCTTGTCTATTTATCCTATCCATGTCCCTCATGATTTTGTAAACCTCTATAAGGTCATCCCTCAGCCTCAGCCACTCCAGGGAAAACAGCCCTAGCCTACTCAACCTTTCCCTATAGCTCAAATCCTCCAACCCTGGCAACATCCTTATAAATCTTTTCTGAACCCTTTCAAGTTTCACAACATCTTTCCGATAGAAAGGAGACCAGAATTGCACACAATATTCCAACAGTAGCCTAACCAATGTCCTGTACAGCCACAACATGACCTCCTAACTCCTGTACTCAATACTTTTGACCAATAAAGGAAAGCATACCAAACTCCTCCTTTACTATGCTATCCACCTGCGACTCCACTTTCAAGGGGCTATGAACCTGCACTCCAATGTCTTTGTTCAGCGACACTCCCTAGGACCTTACCATTAAGTGTACAAGTCCTGCTAAGATTTGCTTTCCCAAAATGCAGCACCTCGCATTTATCTGAATTAAACTCAATCTGCCACTTCTTGGCCCATCTGGTCCAGATCCTGTTGTAACCTGAAGTAACTTTTGTCCACTACACCAGCTCCAATTTTGGTGTCATCTGCAAACTTACTAACTATACCTCTTCTGCTCACATCCAAATCATTTATATAAATGACAATAAGTAGTAGACCCAGCACTGATCTTGTGGCACTCGACTAGGCACAGGCTTCCAATCTGAAAAACAGCCCCCCCACCACGGCCCTCTGTCTTTGAGCCAGTTCTGTATCCACATGGCGAGTTCTTCCTGTATTCCATGAGATCAAACCTTGCTGACCGGTCTCCCATAGGAGAGTGGAGTTGATGTGTGCCATTACTAACCTCTCGCAGCCCTTTATAATGATGGCTGTCAGAGACAACGAGTGGTCGTTATTGAGGTGTCACTGGAATGATGATGGTTTTCTTGAGGTAGGTAGGAACCTTCGGTTGGATTAAGGAGAAGATAAAGCTGTCTGTGAAGTCTCCTGCTAGCTGATCCTCGCAGGATCTGTGTGCATGTCCAGGAACTCCATCTGGGCTGGTTGCTTTCTGTGGGTTTACCGTCAATAAGGCTGATGTGACATCTGCGGCAGTGACTAAGGGAACCGGTGCACCTGAGACTGTCTGGGCAGTTGACATAATTTGGCTTACCTTCAGTTCAAAATGAGCTTGAGGGAAGTATTGTTACCATGCAATTCTACTTGACTTTGGTTTGCAGCCTGATATATTGTGTAAGCCTTGCCTCAGTGAACATGTGTTCATGTGTCTTAGTCTAATGTCGTTGTCTCTTGGTGTCCCTGATGGCTTTGGAAGGTCATTCTTAGAGTTACTGTATAGATTAGGGTCACCCAACTTGAATGACTCTGACCTGGTCTTCAGTAGGGAATGTATTTCCTTGGAAACATGGTTCCAGTTGGGCACATTTGGATTAACTTTATTGGCACACAGTTCTCTAACTTACATTTACCTTCTTGTCCACCTTATCTGCCTACCCTTCTCTGATCTGTGAATGTACACACCAAAGTCCCTCTGATCTTCAGTACTTCCCCGCATCCTACCATTCATAATTCTCTGCCTTGATATCCCTCACCATATAACTGCCTCATATTTTGCCAGATAAAATTCCATTTTTCACTGTTCTGCCTAGCCAACCTGTCTGTGATACCTTCCACTTAATCTTAATAGTTATCTACTAATTGCTGCTCTATCATTTTGTCATCTGCAAGCTTCTGGATCATACCCACTTCATTTAAAATCAAAATTATTAATATACACCACCGCACTGAGCACTGTGGAACCCCACTGGAAATTGAATTCCAGTTTCAGAAACAATCTTCTGCCTCCTGTCTTTCCGCCATTTTGTACATTGGTCTCAATTTTCTTGACCCAAAAAGGACCTTATCAGAAAATTTTTGGAAGTCCAGGCAGACCACATTGAATGCATTAACCTCCTCAGCACTTTACTTCCCTCACTAACAATCCCTGACTATTGTTACTGTTCCACACTTTTTCCCTCTTCTCTTCCCAGCAGCCCAAACCCAAACCCCAAGTATCTGGAATGGTTCTGAAGAAGGGTCATTGGACTCGAAACATTAACTCTGCTTTCTGTCCATGGATGCTGCCAGATATCAGATTTTCAAACAATTTCTAATTTTGTTTCTGATTTTGAGCATCCACAGTCCTTTGGATTTTTAACTAAAATCCCTTACTCTCAAGTGGAATAAAAAATTTGAAGTGTTAAAATATTAATTATGTAAAGTTTTTTAAGCTGTACTGATGGCCTAATGTAAATGTAAATCCATATCCAGTCACAGCACAAGAAATTCCAGTAATAACCTCCCTATGTTTGTATTCAATTTCCCTCATAATGAGCAATAACATTTGAGCGCTTTTTTGTGATTCATTCACTTGGTGACCTGGATTCCTCCTGTCTTTCACTACTTGTTTCTTAATTCTTTCTGCCAAAGTTAACAATTTCACATTTTGCACATTCTTCTCCATTTGCTGCACCTTTATCCATTCACTATTAACCAATCTTTATCCCTTTGTATCCTTCTGTCCTCTTTACAATTCACTTTTCTACCCTTGATTGTTTATAAAGTATTTGCACTACAGTATGTAGGTTGCCCTTTGAGCATACCTCTTTACCCATCATTGATGATAGGCAGTATGCTAATTGTTACCTAATTTGCTACCCTTTTCAAATGCATGTATTAATAAATCAAGTCCTGTTTTCAGCTAACTGAGTGTCTATGACTTGTACCTGATGAGCACTTTAAAGATCATAACATTTTAAGAATGTTCCTCCTTTTGAAGCTCCAACGTTTTATTTTGTATGTGGGTACCACGATTCAAGCATTTTAAATTGAGTAGTGAAATAATGCATCTCACCCTGTGACAAGAATGACCGTTCTGAATCAAGATTTATAATGAAGCTCCAGTTATTCCACCCCCTACAGTGCAGTAAGAAGCAATTTGACGCATGCTTACTCCACACACAGTTACCCAAGATTTGAATCCAAACTAGGTCCCTGGCGCTGAGAGACAGCAGTGCTAACCACTGAGCCACTGTCATCCCTTGCTAGCGAGCTTAACAAAATTAAATGTATATCTCCAGCATATTAATTCAGAAATTCTTCCTGTCGTAATTTTATCTGCTCTTCCAAAGGGTGTTCATGCAGAGATGATCAGACCACAGTGTGTTTTCTTCAGTTGACAGTTACTTTAGGGTATGTTCAATGTGGAGCAGTCTCGATAGAGTCATGAAAACTGCCGTTGTTACTTAGTCATGTGAAGTTGCCTTTCATTACTATATCACAGAACAGAAGAGATTTCTCTGACATATGAGATATAGTTAGCTCAAAGCTTCCGATTGAAACTGTTTAAAACTATATCAAATTTAATTTTGTCACAGCTTAAACAGGCATTTAAACTGGCTTGACATTTATTATCATTAATACTGCTGTTTCCCCTAAAACTAGACCATAATCTTACTCCCCCTCAACTGAAATCAAGCCAGCAAGGCTGCAACTGCCTACAAACTGAAGACAAATATAGAAAATTGAGCAGCAGAAGGTGGAGTAAAGTTGAGAATGGTGATGTCCTGCAAGAATTTGTGTTGAGTAGTCAATTATTCGCCATAATTAATATCCTGTTTAGATGTTGGAATGGAAATGCATTTAAATCTGCAGTGACTCAAATATAAACCGAGGAGCATGGGAGTTGACATTTTGAACATAAGCTCTTCATCAAGAATATGTACTCTTCTGCTCCTCGGATGCTGCCTGATCTGCTGTACTTTATCCAGGACCATGTTTTTCGACTCTGATTCTCGAGCATCTGCAGTCCTCACTTTCTCTGAGAAAATAATCAGAAAGGCTAAATGTTGTCCTTTGGATTTAGAGCAGTGGAAAACTAAGGGATAGACATCAAGACTTTACCTGTACAAAACTCAGGTTAGACCATGTGCAAAATAAATGAGCAGTTCTGGGCAGAATGGAGGGTAGGTTTACCAGAGTGATACTTGGACTCCAAGAATTTAATTGCAAATGTTAGAAAACTATGATTCTCTTCCCTGGACTTAGATATGAGGTGATTGATCAATTTTTCTGTCTAACAAAATGCAATTGAGCTCCTCCAGTTTGCTGTTGGTAAATGTGTTTCTAATTTCTTGTTCTTGTCCTTGTCCACTGAGGCTAATTATAGCCAGTGTGGTATTCACTGTGTATCTGTTTTACAGTGACTGTAATTACCGCTTTTGGCTGTGTTTGGGATTCTTTGCCTCTCCTGCTCTGTCTTCTAGTTCATTCACTTACTAAGACATTACAATCCCAATCCTGTTTTGGACTTGAGCATGAATGATGCACTGAAGGATGAGGGGTCTCCTACAAAGATGGACAGAAGCTTGAGGGAGGCAGCAGTAATGCAACCTCTGAACTCACAAGGAGATATATTTGTTTTGCAGAAGTTTGGCAATGCTGCAAAGTGTGGTACTGTGCTGGAAAATTCACTGCAGGCTAAACCTTAAATTTGTGAACACATTGTTTAATCAGAGGCTTGTTTGTGTAACCTCTGGTAAGTTATGAATGCCACTGGTGTGAGAAATAACTAAACAAGCAGGACAAAGGTCAACACGTACCATGTCTTGAGTATTGATTGCTTTTGTTTTCACTTTTTAATTCTTCCTTCAGAAGATGCATGAATTCTATCTTGGCTGGTTATTATACGTGAATCAGTATTATACTGTTCATACCTCATGTATACACCTGAGTATACGACTGGGGACAATGGGGAACCTGGCTGATTTGGTCTACCTCTTGTCCAGACCAGTTTAGCTGAAGTCAATTCGGATTCCTGACTGTCGTCATGGTTTAACTCAGTATATGCTGAAAGCGTGTTGCTGGAAAAGCGCAGCAGGTCAGGCAGCATCCAAGGAACCGGAGAATCAACGTTTCGGGCATAAGCCCTTCTTCAGGGTTTATACCCGAAACGTCGATTTTCCTGTTCCTTGGATGCTGCCTGACCTGCTGCGCTTTTCCAGCAACACGCTTTCAGCTCTGATCGCCAGCATCTGCAGTCCTCACTTTCTCCTCAACTCAGTATATGCGAAGAATAAAGCCTATAGTGTATCACTCAGTCATATGCTGTATACACTGACAGAATTTAAGGAAAAATACTGAAAACCTGTAACAAATTTAGAAAGGTTTCAGAGCCTGTGGCTGTCGACGAATCAAAACCATTCACTTTGTTAAGCAGCTGTAAATTTCTGTGGCGAGCTGAATTTTCCAACACTCAATCATGTATAAAGAGATTACAACAGATGTGTTATGCAGTCACGCTACCGTCTTTGAATTTGAACTTCCCTGCCATTGCCAGGCCTAAACGTGGACCCCCTATTGTGACTTTTTAACCAAAACTGTTTCCTTATTTCTCCTTTCTGAGAGAGCTGGCATCGAACAAGATTTTGTCTCCATATCAAATGATTGGAAATGCGTTCACTGCTTCCAGTTCTCATCCTGCTATAAAATAGACAAACCAGTGGGTTTGCTAGGAGTTGTTGAAATGTTAACAACTTTACTGTTTTCTTTCATTATGAAATCTCATTTAAAATCCTCAAGATTATGAAGGGTATTGACAAAACTGATTGATTGAACCTTTTACTGAAAACAGTATACCTCAATAGAGCAGGTGGAATTCAAATTCACAAAGCTGTTAAAACTTTTCAGTACAGAAGTGAGGAACCAGGATGATTCAAGGGTTGCAAATTAAATTAATGCCTTTTAGAAGTTTGGAATGTTTCTTTTGTAGAGACATTTGAAGAATGTTTCTAATTTCTAAGAAATTAAAGAGATTTGATAAATGTTGTCAAGGCAAATCATTCATGATGTAGATTGGAAGCAAGTAGGAAGAACAAGAAGTTGATGGATAAAGGGCAGAATGGTCTTTTTCCCAAAGAATAAAGTTATAGAATTTTCAGTGAGATTAAAAAAGGTAAGTGGAAAGGGTTTAAGAGACATTTGTGTGTTTTGCTGGAATGAAAAGGGGAGGGCTGCCTCTCAAAAAAAAAAGGGGGGGGGGTGGCTTGACTTGTTTTGAATAACAGCCTTTTCCTTTTTGTCAATTTTGTAATGATAGCTCTTCTCTCCGCAGGTACTTCCAGCATAGACACCACATGTACAATCTGGGGTCTGGAGACAGGACAGGTACTCGGCCGAGTCAATTTGGTCTCTGGGCACGTGAAAACACAACTTATTGCTCATGATAAAGAGGTAATGAGGTCTTTGACCATAAGCATGTGCGGTTCAGTACAGGATATGAGTATACCCAGTAAGTCAGTTAGTGAAGGGATCATGCAGCTCGACAGTACAGAACACCTGGTCTGTATTTTGGTTCTAGATTCCCAATAAGTTAGCTGCTTTGATAGGGGAAAATGTATTGTGATTACAAGTTAATGGACACATTGGTTGCAATATTTCTAAATGCCCTCTCCAAGAAAGGAGGGGGAGAGAGCAGTAAACTTTATGCTAGTTAGCCTAACATCTGTCATTGGGAAAATGCTGGAGTCCATTATTAATGTGATAGTGGTAGGACATTTCGAAAATCATCATGCAGTCAGGCTGAGTCAAAGTGGATTTGTGAAAGTGTTAATAGTGTTTGACAAGTTTTTTGAGGTTGTAACAAGCAGGACAGATGAAGGAAAACCACTAGCTGTAGTGAATTTTAAAAAGTTAGCATGTGTGTACAGTAAGGGATCAGAGAGGCAAATAGAATGTTTCAATCCCTAAATGGCGACTTTCCTTCACTAGATCGCAATCCAGAGCCAAAGAAATGAAATGAGGTGGAGGAGTTTTGGTACACTACAGGGGTCAAACTGATGACTTTGGACTTAAAACACTGTAGAGTTGTTCTTCTATAACACAATAGTTGTGTTCTTGTACAACCCCACATTGTACTCCAAAGACAGCACCTAAATTCTTGGCCATGTAGTTGTGTTACAGTCAACACATGTTTTAAAAATTCACGCTTTAGAAACAGTGTCCACACTTTGTGTTAACAAAACAAATGTTATAGGAGAACAACCTGTATAGTTTTGAATCTCCTTACTTTAGGAGTGACAGGCTTGCATTGAAACCGTAAGCAGTGTATTGTTTCCTGGGATGAAAGGGTTGCTTTGAGGAAAGGTTGAGCTAGTTGTGCCTAAATTCATTGGAGTTTGCAAGAATGAGAGTTAATTTTATTTAAACACGTAAGATTCCAATAGGGCTTGAAAGGTTGAGATGGTGCTTTCCCTGATGTGGAATCTAGAGTAACGGAGCAGAATTTCGGAATAAGAAGTCTCCTGTTTTAAGCCAGATAAGAAATGGAATTTCTTCTTGAAGGGCTGTTAATCTTTGGAATTTTCTTCCACAGAGAATAGCGGAGGCTGGTTTATTGAATGTATTTCCAACTGAGTTGGATGGCTTTTTGATCTACCAAGAGTCTTGATTTATGGGGCAGAGGCAGGAAAGTGCAGTTTGAGGCCAGAATTCAATCAGTCATGACCTTTTTTGAATGATGGAGCAAGCTGAAGGAGCCAAGTCGTCTTGTCCTGATCCTAATCTTATGATCTGGTTTTGAACGGATTGCTGATGAACAAAGGTGCTATTGTGCAACTGCAACAGTTATTTAATCTTATTTTATGTCTGAAGAAGTACTGAGATATTCTGTTTTGGTAGGTATATTTTTGCATCTCCAGTCATTTAGACAATTGATCCAACACTTGTTGCAATAATTTAGTGATCAGGACAGTTTCGCTGTAGCTATCACTTGCTGATAGTTCCTTAATCGTGTTCTGTTATTTTGCATAATCCAGCATATTGATCGGTAGTAATTGTTCAAATGAACACTGTGTCTACTGGACTGCAAATGTTCTTAATTGGTTAGTAGTAAAACATGTTAATGATTTAGCAACACTGCTTCAAAGTAATGATAGATATTTAAAAACATCTGAATGATGCTCTCAGTTCCTGATATGTGAATAGAGGCAATGAATAGAACAAAAACCCTTTTTTAAATGTTGCATGAGATCTGTTCCAAAGCGTCTTTGGGCTTAAAACTTTAACGCTGTGTTTTTTTTTTCCACAAATGTCGCCAGACCTGCTGAGTTTCTCCAGCACTTTCTATTTTTATTGTATGAGATTTGTTTGGCTTGTTCCCAGCGTCTGGGCCCTGTACGTTGGGCTGTGCAAAGTAGCCAGAATCTGTTAATACCAGTGACTCCCTGGAGGTGGTTTGTTTAAGCTGCTGGCCTCGCTGAGACTTGCTGGTTTGATATTTGGTTTGCAGCCAGTGCAATCCTGTACTTTATGCACAGATTGTAGAATGGAGGCTTTGTAATTGTAGCCAAACTAAAAATATTGGCATTCTGAGCAGCACCTCTTAATGGCAGAGCACATGTTGGGGAAGAAGTAGATGTACTAAGTACGATGAAAATTGCTAACTGTTTTGGCAGCAGTTGAATGATTATTTGTGCTGCTTGTCTAAATTGATTTTCATTGGTTCTGATGATGTGAGTGGAAAAAGATGGTGCTATCATGGAGTAGTGCAGATGGGGGAGATTTGCCCCATTGAGTCTGCAGCTGTGCCAGTGATTGAGTAATTATAGACATGTTTAAAGATATTTTTATTTTCAAAATAACTTTCATTTGCTAGAACTTAAAACCCTCAAGTTGAGTGGTGGGCATATGCATGGTTGTTAAGTGTATATGGGAAAAATGTAGTTATCCACTTTGCTACTGGAAGATGGATTATTATTTTAATGGTGTTAGGGTGAAAAGAGGGAGATGCAACTTGTATACCAGTTGTTGAAAATAAGTACATAGGTGGTAAAGAAGGCAATGGCATGATGGTCTTCAGAACAAGAGGATTTGAGTACAAGAGAAGGGGTATCATGCTACATTTGTTCAGGGCTTGGTCAGACTGTACCTGGAGTATTGTGTGCAGTTTTGGTCTCCTTTATTGGAAGAAGGATGTTCTGGCTATGGAGCAAGTTCAAGAGGTTTACCAGACTTATTCCTGGTATGGCAGGACTGAACTAGGAAGAGAGACTGGGTACGTTATGACTGTCTTTGTTGGGGTTTATGAGAATGAGGGAGAATGTCAATGAAACCTATAGCATTCCAAAAGAACTAGTCAGGCTAAATACAAGAATAATATTCCCAATGAATGGGGAATCCAGAATCAGGGTTACAGTTTAAGGATTATTGGGTAGGCCATTTGGACTGAGGTGAGAAACTTCTTCATCTGGAGAGTTATGAGCCTGTAGAATTCTCTGCCATAGAAAGTGGTTGAAGCCAAAATATTGAATCTTCTCCAAAAGAGCAGCAGTTCTTGGGCTGGGTCATATTGAACAGTGGGACAGTTTTGAAGAACTGAATGGCCTCCTTCTATTTTTTGTTTCCAGTGTCTGCTTCTTGCCTTAATTTGGGGATCGGTTAAGCTCAGTTGACTGGGTGGCTGGTTAGCCAACAGCAATGGTTTGATTCCTGCACAGGCTGAGGTTACCATGAAGGCTTCTCCTCAACCTATCCCCTCACTTGAGGTGTTATGACCCTCTGGTTAAAACACTACTTACTAGTTGTCTCGAATGAGAGAGCAGCTTATAGTCTGGTAAGACCACTGCACACTGGTACCATGGTGACTTTTAAATTATTCTTATTGGCCTTGTTTCCCCCTCCCCCCGCACAGATCAGAAAATAAGTTGAGATAAGATCATGGAGATGTACAGCACAGAAACAGATCCTTTGCTCCAACTCATTCATGCCAACCAGATAGTCTAACGTAATCTAGTGTGAAGTGAAACAATTGTAACCTGGAAGTTAATGGTTTGTTCCACTTTCTGCAGTGCAGATGCCCATTTAGATACAGTATTGTGTCTGGATAACCGCATCTTCCATTCTGAATGTTGTACATCAGCATCAAATACTTCTGTGATTGCTGCAACATGGCTAAATGCAGCCTAAAACTCCCTTCACTCTGCACATTGAACATTGAACAAATTGAGCATTAAGTATGGTTATGATACCATTGAAGTCACCTTCATTTTGTCAGGCAGTCTGCTGGTTCTCTGTTATTGCCAATTAGTTACTGAACTGAGAACAAGTTCTGCATTTTTGGGCCCATTATGAATGAGACTGGCTGCATGTTGGAGTTGTCAGACAGTGTAAGCGATTAGGCTGAAAAATGATGGCTCACTACTTTCATTCTTATTTAAGATGAGAGTGGCAGACTGCAAAACATTTCTAAGGCATAATAACTTGACAAAAATGTGGAGAAGTTGAAAGATGAAGCAAAATTGAAAGCACTTTATTTGAAAATAAACTGTATCTTCCTCTCCTTTTAAAGTGCTGGTGGTAAGGCAGCATGATTGCTTAAAGTTGCTGTTCTCTCCCATCTGCAGGTTTATGACATTGCATTCAGCAGGGCAGGAGGTGGTAGAGATATGTTTGCCTCTGTGGGTGCAGATGGTTCAGTACGCATGTTTGACCTTCGGCACTTGGAGCACAGCACTATCATCTATGAAGATCCCCAGCACCATCCATTGCTTCGCTTATGCTGGAATAAGCAAGATCCCAATTATCTGGCTACCATGGCAATGGATGGAATGGAGGTGAGTAGGGATAAACACGCTTGAAAATTAATAATATATTGATGACGTAATTGACGTTTCTCCCATTGCAGAACTGAGGTCTGCACACTGAGGCAGTCTTGCATTCAATTCCAATCTGTTGTGATTTAGCACTTATTTCTTTTTTGGGTGTGTTTTGGGGAGAGAAAGGAGAGAGAAACTGTGTCCCTATTCCTGGAACTGTACAGTGGACACAGCGTTAAATGCTGAAAACAAAATTAAGTTTTAAAATCACTAATGGATGATTAGCCACATGAAAGCTTACACATGAACGTTGGGCAAACTAACTAAAGATCTTCACAGATTGGAGGCTATTACTCCAATGTAAACATCATGCCCAGTAACACACGATGCATGTATAGTTTGTATGTTGTGTAATTTCATGTGGGTCAGTGCAATTTGATACTTCCGAAGAGTGAAGAGATGGGCCTAACGGTTGTATATTTTGCCCCAATGCAGATGCGGCAGTACGTTATATAAAACCATTCCTTTTAACATCAGGTTAATAGAAAAATTACGTTGTTGTTACTTTAATCCTTCAAGCCCAGGATCATTTTATTGTGATGGAATGATAGTATTGCTATGTGTTCATTATTTTAGACTTTTGTGATTGGTCAGTGGAAATGAACTTTAGACTACAAGTCCAGTTAGGTCACACCAATGTCTTCTCCATGCTGCACCCCAGTCATACTTTGCAAGTTAATTCACAACGTAACTCCATCTTTGCTGTACCAAACTAGTGGTACGATTGAAAGAATTGGCCATGCTGAGTTGTCTACAAATCATGATGTAACTGCAGTAATTATTTGCGTACTATTTTGCAGGCGAGCAACTGAGACTGCTTTGCGATTTGCCTACTGTTGAGAAGATCTGTACTGCTCAACAGGAGCAAATCAGAATACACTGTATTAACCTTCAGCAAAGGAGAGTGGCATCAACAGCCATCAATGTAGTCGGAGATGCTCAGACACAGAGAGCAAACTAAAATGCGAGCTGGTGCTCATTGCTTTTATGGTTATGAGCTCTTCATTACACTTGCGTTGTCATAAAAGCATTAGAGTCACCGAGATCTACGGCACAGAAAAAACCCCTTTGGCCATTGCAGCCTGGCTATTCAAAAATAACCACCTCCATATGATAACTCCATTTTTCAACACTTGGCCCTTAGCCTTCTATGCCTTGTCAACACAAGTGCTCATCTAAACACGTTTTAGTTGTTATAAGGGTCTCTGCATCATCCTTACATTGAATGTTTTAGATTCTCACTACCCTCTAGGTGAAACAGTACTTCCTCACATATCCAATAGACCTTCTGCCCCTTGGTTTAAATCTACACCCCCTAGTCATTAATTCCCCCAATCAAGGGAAAAAGTCTTTTCTTGTCTACCCAGTCAATGCCCCTCATAATTTTATACATCTCAATCATGTCTTCTGTCTCCTCTGCTCTAAGGCAAACAGCCCCAGTATGTTCAATCTCTTTTCATCACTGCTTTTCTCCAGCCCAGACAACATCCTGGTAAATCTCTTCTGCACCCTCTCCTGTGTGATCACATCCCTCTTATAATGTGGATTCCAGAACTCCACACAGTACTCCAGCTGTTGCCAACCAACATTTTTTACAGTTCCAGTGAAATCTCCGGCTCTTAAATTCTGTCTAATTAGTCTAATAAAGGCAGAGATACCACGTACCACCTTAACTGCTTTATCCACCTGTCCTGATACTTTAAGACACCAGTAAACATGCATTCCAAAATCCCTCTGATTCTTGATCATTCATGGAAGCTTACCATTAAGAGAAAGTGAGGACTGCAGATGCTGGAGATCAGAGCTGAAAAATATGTTGCTGGAAAAGCGCAGCAGGTCAGGCAGCGTCAAAGGAACAGGAGAATTGACATTTCGGGCATAAGCCTGAAAGAAGGGCTTATGCCTGAAACGTCGATTCTCCTGCTCCTTTGCTGCCTAACCTGCTGCGCTTTTCCAGCAACACATTTTTCATCATGTATTCCATTACCTTACTTGACCTGTCCAAGTGCATCACTTCATATTTATCCAAATTGAATTCCATTTATTGCTGATTAGCCCACCTGACCAACTGTCTATATCCTCTTATAGTCCAAGGCTATCCTTCTCACTTTTTACCACCTCACCAATATTTGTATGGTCTGCAGACTTATTGATCAATCCTCCTACATTCAAGTCCAAATTATTTATATACATCACAAAGAGCGAACTTCTCGACACAGAATTCTGTAGAACCCTAGTGAATACAGGCTTCCAGTTGGAAAAATACCTCCCAACTACTGTCCTCCGCTTCCTGCCATTCAGCCATTTGTGGATCCAATTTGCCAAATTTCCTTGGATCCCATGCGTCTTAACTTTTTTTATCAATCTCCTATGCAGACCACAGGTGCTGGAAAAGCACAGCAGTTCAGGCAGCATCCGAGGAGCAGAAAAATCAACATTTTGGGCAAAAGCCCTTCATCAGGAATACAGGCAGAGTGCCTGAAGGGTGGAGAGATAAATGAGAGGGGGGTGGGGAGAAAGTAGCATAGAATGGGTGTGGGGATGATGCTGAGTGGGTGTGGGGATGAAGGTGATACGTCAGGGAGGAGGGTGGAGGAAGGTAGCAAAGAGTACAGTGGGTGGATGGGGGTGGGATGAAGGTGATAGGTCAGAGGAGAGTGGAGTGGATAGGTGGAAAAGAGCAAAACTAATGTAGTGTACAAAAATCCCATGCAAGGACTGCACAAAACACATCGGACAAACAGGAAGACAGTTAAAGATCCGTATACATGAACACCAACTAGCCACGAAACGACACGACCAGCTATCCTTAGTAGCCCCACACACAGACAAAAAGCAACATGAATTCGTCTGGGACAACACTACCATTATAGGGCAAGCCAAACAGAGAATAGCCAGGGAATTCTTAGAGGCATGGCACTCATCCACAGACTCTATCAACAAACACATCGATCTGGACCCAATATACCGGCCACTACAGCGGACAGCTGGAACTGACAACCGGAAGCGGCAGACACAGGCCACTATAAATGCCGGAGGAAACAGCACAGAAGCGCTTCACAGGAGGCTCCCAAGCACTGAGGATGTCACCTAGACAGGGAACGAAACGTCTGCAACACAAATTCCCAGCTCGGCGAACAGAACCACAACAACGAGCACCCCAGCTACAAATCTTCTCCCAAACTTTGAGGTGGAAAAGAAGATAGGCAGGTAGGACAAGTCATGAGGACAGTGCTGGCCTGGAAGTTTGGAACAGGGGGGAAATGAGGAAACTGGTGAAGTCCACATTGATGCCCTGGGTTAAAGTGTTCTGAGACAGAAGATGAGGCGTTCTTCCTCCAGGCGTTGGGTGGTGAGGGAGTGGCGGTGAAGGAGGCCCAGGACCTCCATGTCCTCGGCAGAGTGGGAGGGGGAGTTGAAATGTTGGGCCATGGAGCTGTGTGGTTGATTGGTGCGGGTGTCCCGGAGATGTTCCCTAAAGCGCTCTGCTAGGATGCATCCAGTCTCCCCAATGTAGAGGAGACCGCATTGGGAGCAACGGATACAATAAATCATATTGGTGGACATGCAGGTAAAACTTTGGATGTGGAAGGCTCCTTTAGGGCCTTAGATGAAGGTGAGGGAGGAGGTGTGGGCGCAGGTTTTGCAATTCCTGCGGTACCAGGACGGGAGGGTGGGTTGTTGGGGGGTGTGAACGTGACCAGGTAGTCACAGAGGGAACGGTTCTTGCGGAAAGGGGTGGGGAGGGAAATATATCCCTGGTGGTGGGGTCCGATTTGGAGGTGGTGGAAATGTCGGATGATTTGGTTTATGCGAAGGTTGGTAGGGTGGAAGGTGAGTACTGGGGGGGGGGGGGGGGGGGTTCTGTTCTTGTTACGGTTGGAGGGGTGGGGTCTGAGGGCGGAGATGCAGGATGTGGACAAGATGCGTTGGAGGGCATCTTTAACCACGTGGGAAGGGAAATTGCAGTCTCTAAAGAAGGAGGCCATGTGGTGGAACTGGTCCTCGTGGGAGCAGATATGGCGGAGGCAGAGGAATTGGGAATACAGGATGGCATTTTTGCAGGAGGTCGGGTGGGAAGAGGTGTCATCCAGGTAGCTGTGGGAGTCGGTGGGTTTGTAAAAAAAAAAATGTTGGTGTCAAGTCGGTCGTCATTAGTGGAGATGGAGAGGTCCAGGAAGGGGAGGGAGGTGTCAGAGATGGTCCAGGTAAATTTAAGGTCAGGGTGGAATGTGTTGGTGAAGTTGATGAATTGCTCAACCTCCTCGCGGGAGCACGAGGTGGCGCCAATGCAGTCATCAATGTAGCGGAGGAAGAGGTGGGGAGTGGTGCCGGTGTAATTACAGAAGATGGACTGTTCTACATAGCCAACAAAGAGACAGGCATAGCAGGGGCCCATATGGGTGCTCATGCCTACCCCTTTGGTCTGGAGGAAGTGGGAGGATTCGAAGGAGAAATAGTTATGGGTGAGGACCAGTTTGGCCAAATGAATGAGTGTTGGTGGAAGGTTACTGTTGAGGATGTCTGGAGAGGATGAAACTGAGGGCTTCAGGCCCTGGTCATGGCGGATGGAGGTGTAGAGGGATTGGATATCCATGGTGAAGATGAGGCATTGGCAGCTGGGGAAACGGAAGTCTTGGAGGAGGTGAAGGGCATGGATGGTGTCTCGAACGTATGTGGGGAGTTCCTGGACTGGGGGGGGAATAGGACAGTGTCGAGGTAGGTAGAGATGAGTTCAATGGGGCAGGAGCATGCTGAGACAATGGGTTGGCCGGGGTGGTCAGGCTTGTGGGTTTTGGGAAGGAGGTAGAACCGGGCAGTGCGGGGTTCCCGGACTGTGAGGATGGAAGCTGTGGGTGGGAGATCTCCTGTGGTGATGAGGTTCTGTATGGTCTGGGAGATGATGGTTTGGTGATGGGGGGTGGGGTCATGTTCGAGGGGGCGGTGTCCTCAAGTTGGCGTCTGGCTTCAACGCGCTGCCTCCACTCCCTCTGCTCCAAACCTGACCTCGCCATCAAGCCAGCAGATAAGGGGGGCACAGTGGTAGTCTGGCGCACTGACCTCTACACCGCTGAAGCCAGACACCAACTTGAGGATACCACCTCCTACCGCCCCCCCATCACCAACACATTCCACCCTGACCTTAAATTTACCTGGACCATCTCTGACACCTCCCTCTCCTTCCTGGACCTCTCCATCTCCATTGACGACTGACTCGACACCGACATTTTTTACAAACTCACCGACTCCCACAGCTACCTGGATGACACCTCTTCCCACCCTACCTCCTGTAAAAATGCCATCCCGTATTCCCAATTTCTCTGCCTCCGCCGTATCTGCTCCCACGAGGACCAGTTCCACCACATGGCCTCCTTCTTCTAAAATTTCAAGGAACGATTGTTTACAAATGAAACATCATTTGTGAAGAGGACAGTAATCAATGGGAAACGGGAAGCTGCCTCCTGGATTCTTTTCCTCTGTCATATTGCTCGTTGAAGTTGAAGATGGAAGGTCGTTGCAAACAATTGAAGAGGATAGTTCCCGACTGCGGCATGCAGAAATAAGCAGAAGACCTGGACAGGTGGCTGCTGCTATTCCCTTTTCTAAAAACGCATCCCCTTCACACTTGTATTAAATTTTAGCTGCAATGTGTCTGCTTATTGCTATCAACATTCTATCTACAGTTGCAGTTGGTTCTAGCATCCTTATTGTTTGACACACTAAGTTTGGTATCGTGCAAATGTTGAATTTAACTCTTAATTAAGTCTCCATTTATGTCAAGGAACGGTGTTGTCCTGGGACTGACCCCATTGTATATCCTCCTTTATTGCCATTGTTTGTTTGTTTCCTGTCACTCAGACAACTTTATATTGTACTGAAAAAGGATTAATACCTGAAACATTGACTTCTCCACCTCCTGATGCTGTCTGTCTTGCTGTGCTCTTTCAGCTTCCTGCTTGTTTACTTTGGATTCCAGCATCTGCAGTGTTTTTGTGTCTGACTTCATGTTCTTGTCACCTTTAGAATTTTCAGCAGCGTTGAGAGCCACATTGGCACTTAAATGTAGGATCTCCATAAATATCATATCTGTGTTAACATCATGTAAAGCCTAGTCAGGTTAATTATATTGCTTAGTTAGTGAGGATGTTGATTATTCATTTCATATCTAGTCCCTTTTGAGTTCAGGTGAGTAATCCTGACTTCACTGTTACCTTGTTGTCACTAATTACTCATCCTGCAGTCTGAACTAAAACCACATGTCCTTTCTTTGCAGGTGGTAATTCTCGATGTTCGTGTGCCCTGCACTCCTGTGGCCCGGCTGAACAATCACCGAGCATGTGTGAATGGCATTGCTTGGGCTCCACATTCTTCATGTCACATCTGCACTGCAGGTAAAGGCCATATGCTTTAGTACTGAAAACAACAAATGCTGGAGATCACAGCAGGTCAGACAGCATCTGTGGAGAGAGAGAGAGCTAATGTTTCAAGTCTACATGATCCTTCATCAGAGCTCGAATGAAGTGTGGAAGGGACAGCATTTATGCTGTAATGTGGAAGGGGTTGAGGGTGGGGGCAGGGAATGTTGCTGATGGTGAAAAAAGTTGATAGTTCAAATAGTGATCGGAAGGTGAGAATATCAGAACAATGGTGTGTCTCCTGCCAGACTGGAAAGGACAGTAATGTGGGGGAGGCGGAGAGAGGGGGAAAGAGAGGATAACAAACTGGCTGGAGGTACACACCATTGTTCTGCCATTCTCACATTCCGATCACATTCTCTGAACTGTGAAGGTCTTTTCTCCACCAGCACCTTACACCCACTATCCCCCTCACCCCCTCCAAACTATCACATAAATGCTGTCATCTCCACACTTCACTTCAGTTCTGAAGAGTCATCTAAACTCAGTGTTAACTTGCTGTCTCTCCATGATGCTGTTTGATTGGCTGTGATGTCCAGCATTTGTTTTCAGCACAGACTCCAGCAGCTGCAGTAATTTGTTCCTGTGTATGCTTTAGTAATTTGTTCTAATCCAGAAAAAAGGTGGTTCCCCCAGAATATGGTGTTTCATTCTTCAAAGATGTATAATACATAGTTAGCTACTTGGGCAGGATTGCAATCATATCCAGTGCAGTAGATTTAAGCATGTGACTCCCAGCAGCATATTAAATGTTCTGACTGAACAAAACAACTTCTTTCCCCTTTGTACGTTTGAAGATGTTTGTGTTGGAGGGTCAGTGCTAGAAATAACTTTTCAAAGCAAGTACCCTGGGTGCAATACTTGGTTCGGTTCTCTCCATTCTGCAATACAGAGGAACCTTGATTATCCAAAGGACACAGGCAGGGAGTATTTCGTTTGGTTAATCAAATTCCAGATAATCGAATGCTGGATAACGTAGTTTGGCCAAGCATCGGGTCCTTGTGATTTTGCCGGATATTCTGCTATTCAGGTGATAGAGGTTTCTCTACTGTCCAAGCTGCAGAGAGGCATCTCAGTTGCCTTCATGTGGCATTTCCCATTGACCACACTGCATCTGTGGGTCTGAGTGAGATTGCTGCAGAATTGCTTTCTGCTGCTGGCTCATATCACCTCAGACAGACATTGAAGATTAGGTTAGATTATTTAGTGTGGAAACAGGCCCTTCGGCTCAACAAGTCCACACTGACCCTCGAGCAACCCACTCAGACCCATTCCCCTATACCTAACACTGCGGGCAATTTAGCATGGCCAATTCACCTAACCTGTACATTTTTGGACTATGGGAGGAAACCGGAGCACCCGGAGGAAACCCATGCAGACACTGGGAGAATGTGCAAACTCCACACAGTCAGTTGCCTGAGGTGGGAATTGAACCCTGGTGCTGTGAGGCAGCAGTACTAACCACTATGCCGCTGTGCCATCCACAGAGTTCCCTGTGGTTTTTTTCTTAGTAGGATTTTTATGGTTTTTTTTGTTTTATTAACTTAATCACTTTTTTGGAGGCTGCTTCCACCACTGTTTCTATTTGGATCTCGATTCCTGTCAGCCTTTCACTTAGCCTCCCTTTGTTTTGGTGATGATCGAAAGTGTTTAACCTCTGACTCACCTTGGATGTCAAAATAGATTATCTCTATTTAAGACATTAAAATCTCTCATCATTTTGAAAACGTCGATCAGATTTTCATTAAACCTTCCTTGTTCCAGTGTCACAATTTCTCTAGACTCTTAAAGCCAAAATATCTCATCCCCTAAAATGTATGAATTAATTTGGCCAAAACTGGCCTATTCTGTAATTTGTGAGTTTACCATTATCATTTTTACATTTTTATCTTATTTGTAACACCAAGGATGTATCAGTTTGTGTTTCCAAATCACTAAATCGTGAAATCCCTTGTTTTGCTTTTTCACGTTTGTCCTGTAATACACTTCATCTTGGCTTTCAGGATGTCCTAATTTCTCAGCATAGATTTGCTTCCAATGTCCTAAAATAATAACAGTATTTCTTCTTTAAAGTTCATTTTTATGGAATGTGGACATTGCTGGCTGACAGTGTTTATTGCCTGACTCTAATTGCCCTTGAGAGGGTCGGGGTGAGCTGCCTTCTTGAACCACTGCAGTCCACCTCCTGTGGGTTGACCCACAGTGCCGTTAGAGAGGGACTTCCGGGATTTTGATCCAGTGACACTGAACAAGCGGTGAGATATTTTCAAGTCAGGATGGTGAGTGGCTTGGAGGGAAACTTAGAGTGGTATTATCATGTATCTGCTGCCCTTGTCCTTCTAGATGGAAGTGGTTGTAGGTTTGGAAGGTGCTGTCTGATGATCTTTGGTGAATTTCTGTAGTGCGTCTTGTAGATAGTACACACTGCTGCTACTGAGGTGGTGGAGGGAATGGATGCTTGTGAATGTGGTACCAATCAAACAGGCTGCTTTGTCCTGGGTGAGGTCACACTTCATGAGTGTTCGAGCTGCACCCATCAAGGCAAGTGGGAGTCAGGAGATGGGTTACTCACCACAGTGCTCCTAGCCTCTGACCTGCTTTTGTAGTTGCTGTGTTTCTATGGTGAGTCTAGTTGAGTTTCTGGTCAATGATAACTCCCAGGATGTTGTTAGTGGGGTATTCAGTCGTGGTAATATGTCAATGGGCCAGTGATTTTGATTATGGTCATTGCCTGGTATTATTGTGGTGTGAATGTTACTTGCCATTTGTCAGCACAAGCCTGGATATTGTCCAGATCTTGTTGTATTTGAACATGGACTGCTTCAGTATATGAAGAGTCATGAATGGTGCTGAACTTGTGCAATCATTGGTGAAAATCCCCACTTCTGGCCTTATGATGGAGAAAAGGTTTTTGATGAAGCAGCTGAAATTGGTTGGGCCTAGAACCCTATCCTGAGGAACTCCTGCAGAGATACCCTGGAGTTGGGATGACTTATCTCCCATATCCTTGCCATCTTCCTATGTATGACCCCAGCCAATGGAATATTTGCTCTGATACCCATTGATTCCAGTTCTGCTAGAGTTCTTTGGCATTTTGTCATCACACTTGGTTGAATGCAACCTCAATGTTCAAGGGCTGTCTCACTTGCCTCAGCTCTGGAATTCTGCTGTTTTGACTCTGAGCAAAGCTGTAATAAGGTCAGGAGCTGATGTCCTTAGCAGAACACAAATTGAAATTCCATGAGCAGGCAACACCTTCCGATGATCGAGAGTAGACTAGGGCAGTAATTGGCCAGGTTGGATTTGTCCTGCTTTTTTGTGCCGGACAAACTTGGGTAATTTTCCAAATTGCTGGATAGATCCAGCTTTGAAACTACTGGAACAGGTTGGCTAGGGGAGCACAAGCCTTCAGTACAATTGTCGGAAGGTTGTCAGGGTCTTTGCAATGTCCAGTGCCTGCAACTATTTCTTGATATCAAAAGAGTGAGTCGAACTGGCTGAAGACTGGTATCTGTAATGCTGGAGACCACTGGAGGAGACCAAGATGGATCATCCGCTGGACAGTTCTGGCTAAAGATTGCTGAAAAATGCTTCAGCATTCTCGTTTGCACTGATGTGCTGGGCTCTTCCATCGTTTAGGATGGGAGTATTTGTGGAGCCTCAACCTCCAGTGAGTTGTTTAGCCATCTACCACAACTCTCAATTGAATGTGGTGGGACTGCAGAGTTTAGATCTGTTGGTTGTGGGATCTTTAACTCTATCACTTGCTGCTTTTGCTGTTTGGAATGCAAATAGTCCTGTTTGGTAGCTTCACTATGTTGGTGCTACTTCAGGTCTGCCTGGTGCTACTCCTGACTTGCCCTCCTAAACTCCATTGGACCAGGCTTGATGGTAATGTTTGAGTGAGGGATATGCCAGGGCATGAGGTTGCAGATTGTGCCATAGTGCAATTTTGCTGCTGTTAGCCCACCACGCCTCATGGATGCGCAGTCTTGAGTTGCCAGATCTGTTCAAAGTCTCTCCCATTTAGAATTGTGATCGTGCCACACAACACAATAGAGATTATTTTCAATGTCAAGGCAGGACATCGTCTGTGCGATGATAATTCTTGCCAATATAGTCATGTATCTGCAGCTGGAAGATTGATACGGTTGAGGTCAAGTATGTTTTCTCCTCACTACGTACTGCAGAGTCATCTTAGAGCTTTGGGCTGGTCATATCATAAAGGACAATCAGTAGTACTGCTGCCATACTACTGTTGGTGGTGAACATTGAAATCCCCGACCCAGAGTACATTCTGTGCCCTTGCCATCCTCAGTGCTTCCTCTGTGTTGCTCAATGTGGAGGAGCACTGATTCATCATCTGAGGGAGGGCAGTGTGTGGTAATCAGGAGGTTTCTTGTTTGTGCTTAACTTGAAGCAGTTAATCGGGTCCAGAGACATGATAAGGACTCCCTCCTGACTGTGTGCCATTATATCACCACCTCTGATTCTGTCCTGCCAGTGGCACAGGAAGTATCCAGAGATGATGGTGTCTGACTTAGTCATACTCTCAGAATAATTTCTTATGGACAATGTCAGGCTGTTGCTTGACTGATCTGTGAGACAGCCCCCAGATGTTTGTAAGGAGGACTTTGCAGGGTCAACAGGGCTGTTTCTGCTGTTGTCTTTTCCACTGCCTAGTTGATACCAGGTGATTTGTTCAGTTTCATTTCATTGATTTTGTAGCAATTGATACAACCGAGTGGCTTGCTATACCATTTCCGAGGGCAGTTGAGAGTCAGTCACATTTCTGTGTTTGGAGTCACGTGTCAGCCAGATCAGATGAGAATGACAAACTTTCTTCCATGAAGGGCATCAGTGAACCCGATGGGTTTTTCCAACAGTCGACAATGGTTTAACAGTCTTAATTCCAGACTTTATTGAATTCACATTCCACCATCTGCTGTGGAGAGATTTGAACCAGAGTCTCCAGAACATTAGCTGAGTTTTTGGATTAATAGTCTAACAATAACACCTTTGTAACTAATTAATCCTCTTCTCAATTAATTGCACTCATTATTTTTGTTGCACTTACAAATATTGATTTTACAATTGCAATCTTGAGTCCACATCAGTTATGGAAGGGCAGCAGTTCCCAACCTCCTGTCACTGACTTCTGGAGCATGCAATTGTTCCTGTCTGTTCAGTCTGAGAAACATGCATCGTCAGTGAGTTTGCAGATGATACCAAGGTTGGTAGTATAATGGACAGTGCAAAAGGTTATCTAAGATTACAAAGATCACATGGATCAGTGAGCAGAGGAGTGACAGATGGATTTTAATTTAAATTGATGTGAGGTATTATGTTTTGGGAAAAACAAACAAGGGCAGAACTTATGCAATTAATGGTGGGGCCCTGGGTAATGTTGTAGAACAGAGACTGAACAGAGGCACCTAGGAGGTTAGATATATAATTCTTTGAAATTTGCATCACAGGTAGACAGGGTAGTTAAGGTGTTTAACATGCTTGCCTTCATTGCTTAGACATTTTGACTAGAGCAGTTGGGACAATATGCTGAAGTTGTGCAGAATGTTGGTAAGGTCTCTTCTGGAGGATTTTGTGCAGTTCTGGTCACCCTGTTATGGGAATGATATTATTAAACAGGAGAGGGTTCCAACAAGATTTATCAGGATGTTGCCAGAAATGAAATGTTTGAATTCTAAAAGTAGGCTGGATATGTTGGGAGTTTTTCACTGTTGTGTAGGAAGTTGAGGGGTGATCTTGTAGTGGTTTATAAAATTGAGGTTTCTAGGTAAGGCAAATAGTCTTTTCCCTAAACTGGGGGAGTTCTAAACCAGGGATGTATTTTGAAGGGGAGAGGAGAAAGATTTAAAAGAACATGAGGGGCAATTGTTTTTTTTAGTGGTTAGTGTGTGGAGTGAACTGCCAGAGGAAGTGGTGGGTGCAAGTATAGTAACAATGTTTAAAAGACATTTGAATAAGTACATGAATAGGAAAGGTTTGGAGGGATTTGGGCCAAACGTGGACTAGCTAGACAGAAGGGTCTGTTTTCATGCTGTATGATTCTACCACTTTTGTTTTCAATTCTGTAATCAGCCTCTTACAAATCTCTGAGTTATTGATCATATGTTCTTGTATCAATAACCTTGTTACTAGATTTGACTTAACCTCTGTTTAAATAATTTTATTTAGATTTGAATTTCTCTGCTTATTTGAAGACCATGTGGTTTTGCTGCACCCTCTGGTGGGAAGATGTTTAGTTATCATGTAACGTTCATGGTTTGAACTTTTCCAAGTAGCTACTGTTTCATTGCTAATGTTTACATTCAAATTCATCTGGGTTTGTTCCATTTTTAAATCTTTTTAAAATTGGCCTGTAACCCCAATGATTACCTGCATTTTGAACTGTTCCCTGTCTTTGTCAACTTGTATGCCAAACCTAATTATGTTATGACCACTGTGGCAATCTTCAGGATTTTGCCCCACAAATCTAGACGAGATTGGAACTTGCTTTGAAATTTAAGTTTTTTTTTTCATTCCTTGGGAGGTTCAGTGGGGCCAGAAGTGGTTGTTGAACACCATTCCATAATCAGGCAGCTCTTGCTGCTTAGCAGTCCCCCAGTATTCAGGGATACCTCATCCAGGTGATTTGGACTGGTGTTGCCTCCAGCCTGGTCTTGATGCTGCATTATTCTCCTGGCTGCAGTTTAGGAATATTTCAGATGGGCTGAAATTAGACAGTATTCAGATGATTTGAGTTCTCATTACATTGTAACACTTCAGTAAATAAAGCATATTGTTTGCTTCGTATGGTTTTTGTTTAAAATGTGAAGCAGTAATTACTCTACCCTAAGGAGAATTAAACTGCATGCAGCACAAGAGATGCTAGTCCAAGTCACTCATCCAGTGACTGTCCAAGTGCTTTTTGTTGGGAGGGGACATGATCTGGGCACAGGTGAAAGGGAGAACTGCAATGCTGGAGGTTAGAGTTGTGTGTGTGATGCTGGAAAAACACAGCAGGTCAGGCAGCGTCCGAGGAGCAGGAAAATCGGCATTTCGGGCAAAAGCCAACTGACCTGCTGTGCTTTTCCAGCACTATGCTCGTATCTGGGCAGTCTGTTAATTGCAATGAGGGCTGATGTCTTGCAATGCTTTGATCTAAATGAACTGTTTTGTTTTCTTTTGAAGCGGATGATCATCAGGCACTTATTTGGGATATCCAGCAAATGCCACGTGCCATTGAGGACCCCATTTTGGCCTACACAGCAGAAGGAGAAATCAACAATGTCCAATGGGCATCAACTCAGCCTGACTGGATAGCTATTTGCTATAATAACTGTCTTGAGATCTTACGGGTGTAGTCCTGTTGACCCACACTAGTCAGGGAGGGAGATGGGGGCTATTGTATGTATGTGCAGTGTGAATGAGTTAAAGTTAAGGATGTTTGTACAGATTCTGTGTTGTTATTGTATACACAGTGCAATTGGCCCACTATGGGTCCAAAGTAACTTTTTTTTTGGGATACCTGATTCATTTCTCCCCCTCTTCCCCCTGCCAAAATAAACACACCACTCCCTTTTAAAGTACTGCTGAAATTCTAAATAATGAAGCTTTTTTCAATCAACATACCCCTTTTCTCAAAGACCATCTTGTAGCAATCTTTTTAAGATATCATTGTAAATAATACAATTTACAATTGAGCTAATAGCAACTGGGATCATTCCAGTTTCAGAATATTTGTTTTCTGATCCATTGCATTAGGGATTTACTGGACTCCAGTGTGGTGCATTGTGCCTCTGCAACTTTCAGCGACCCTTTGTGCTAGGAATTGAGAATTTGTTCTTTCAGAAATGAATATTGAGATACTTTGGCTTCCAAAAGTATCTCAAAGATTTTGTGACGAGAATGCGGAGTGATGTAGTCAGCGATCATCAGTGCTTTTTGAGTATGCAATCCAGTTGACAGTTTGTAACCCTCTGCCCTCATAAGCATTCTGAATACATCTGGCCAGTATTAACATCAGAACACTACTGACTGTACTTATGGGAGCAACATGTGAAACCTGCAGAATACTTTTTTTTTGTTCAAGTAATGTGTTTTTTCCAGGTCAGGCCACCAGTTCAGCTCTTTCTCTTGGTAATGTAAATGAGATGCTACTGCTGACTCCAGGAAATGTGGGAGCATCACTGATAGAATGTGCTTCGCAGTTTGGGTGTAGTGCAACGGTTGTTGCTGGCACTGCCTGCTGTTGAGAACCGCTATGTTACTTTGACTGCAAACTGGCAAATGTTCTCAACCAGCCTATCCAACTCCAAAGTCTGTTATAGTTCCCATATTGCTGAAGTGTTCCCCACATCCAGCCACTCAACTCTTTCTTGAGCATATTTGTAAAATCACAAATTGACTTTGGACAGACTGTACTGCAGTTGTCATGGACCTCTTGAGGCTATCAGTTTCTAATTTTTACCTTAATATAAATGTTGAGTTTAGAGTATGTATTTTCAGTAAAATTGGATTATAGAGTGTTGTTTCTTACTGTTTTTACAAGAATTGTGCTGAAGTGGGAGTTCATGACTTGAGAGCCATGCTTTTCCCCAGTATTTGAACACTCTTTGCAAGCTGGGTCTGAGGGAATAGTACAATTCATTTGGTCTTGACTGCGTTTTATCAGCTGAGGCAGCCAATTAAATATTGGCCAAAACCACGCCACATGTTACAAGCTGTTATCTTGGGGTAATTGAAACTCAGTTGTGCTTTACAGCATTCTCTTTGCCATTCACTATATATGCCCGTTCTGCTACTGCCCACCCACACCCATCTATGCAATGGTGTTTAACAAAGTGAATAATGTTATTTAAGGGAATGGATAGGAAAGCATGCTGTGATAAGTTATAATTGAATAGCAATAAAAATAACCATTCTGCATGATGCAGCTCCAATTTTGCACCAGTGTCTGTCTTGGGCTATGAGTGTGTGTATCCTGTTGTCCAGTCCCTTGGCTCTCTATTCCAGGTAGCTTGATCTGTGTTGAAAATCGTATAAATCCAGCCTGCTTTGTCATTTTTTTTGGTTGGGGGAGAGGGTGATGCATAATGTCTTTCCTTTATGATAAACGTGGGTTCAGTGATCTGATTTGAGAGTGGAGCTATAGAGGTAGGGATGTTTTGTGTGTGTTGTGACATTTTACAGTATCACTAGAATTCTTTGAAACTACTTTAGTACTTGCTGGCGTATCACCAATCAAGTTTGGGAAGAATGCCTAATATTTAGGTATTTCTCAGCAAGTGCAGTTTAAAAAAAGTTATTTCTTATTGCGAAAATTGAGTGAAACCCACTCCCTATAGATTTCCTCTTCCCTTTAATGAAATGCATCCATATTCAGTCAACTGCTTCTCTCAGATTGTAGACCGTTACACTGTTGGGGAGATGCTGAATCGTGCAGAACCTGTGTGAATGCTCCCACAGCCCATCACCTTTATATATTGAACTATAACTGACTTGATGCAGGAAAATAATTGGGGCAGTAGGATGTTTAGACGACATCGTGCAATCAGTGGGAAGAATGGATGCACGTTGCGTGATGAGAAATAAATCATCAGCTTCTCATCCAGAGCATTTGAAGCAGCTTTGAAGCTAGCTGTAATTAAGGTTGGGTTCTTGGATTCGGTACACAATGTTGGTTTCCTGTGGCCTAGCCACGCAATGAGTTATGGAGTTTGCTGTAGTTGGAATATTGGAGTTAAATTTATAACCGTTGATTCAGTAATTTTGAACTGTTACTGGTTACCAGTGGTTACAAGTGTCACTATAGCACTGAGCAGCAGTACTGGTTGGTACAGGTCTGTCACTGTATACAGGGTAAAGTGCGAGTGGATTTGTGCCTCACTGGAGAGGGAGCAAGCTGCATTTAAAATAGTAAGACTGCAAATTTGATTTGCACATCGGAGTGCAGTAAAAAGATTGATTATATGTAATATTTATTACATATAAATAGCATGGAGTAATTTATAAATTCCTCTCACTGGTGATACTTGAGACTTAGTGGATGAATTTCTGGTAAACTAAGGAGTGGCTGTGGTGTCTTTATTTTCCAGTTCTTTGGCTGTCAAAATGTTTAATGTCAGTGTCATCTCAATCCTGACTGACTAGGAGCACCCCCAGTCACAACTCCTCTCCTGACCACTATTATTCAAGTGCTTCCATCATCTGGTAACTTTAGTTATATATTTTAAAAAAAACAACTACCTGATTCCTTTCTAGTTACTACAACAATTGTTTGTAGGTAGTGGTGGTCAGGGTGGGCCATGTTGAGAAATTGAGTCAACCAAGGTATAGGAGTAAAGCTCCTGGGTGTTTGCATGTCAGATTCTATTAGTTCCAAACTGAAGGAGGGTCACGATTTTAGTTTAATTGGTGCAGTAGAATTCTCACATTTTATTCAATTGACCAAACTGAATGATCTCTTGCTACCTAATGGTAAATGGGTGGTAATGCAAATCCATTCCTGCGTTAAAAATACATTGGTTCACATTGAAACCAAGACTCCTCACTATGTTGTAGAATAGATGAAATGATGACATAAAGCCCCAGCACATACTGAAATAACCTCGGGCAGTTTGGCATAGTATTTAAGTAATACTGTGCTCATTCTTTTGGCTAGTTGATATGTTCCCCGTCCTCTTCAGTTTTTGAATTAGCTTCTCCATTTTTGAAAGTGGGATGATTGTTCACCTACGTGAAAACCTGAGGAAAGTAGTGTACTTTTAAATGGTTTTATATGTGTGAGATTCTGTTTGATTAATATAACCTTTGAAATTTGCTGGCTTTTAGTAAAAAAAAAGTGCCCAGTTTTCTTGGTGGGCTACCATACTCCTTGATGACTGTCATCCTTTGCTTGAGCTGTTGTACATGCTCAAAGTACCACATCCTCCACTGAGTCTTTCCACTGTAAGTATAATATCTCTTTACCTGTCTGATTCTGCTGGACAAAAACAAAAACAGTATTGTTACGCTAGTCTCTTTTCTACAGCATATGCTGTAAACACCTAAGTTATACCTTCTGTTTGTGGTTCAAGAAAAAGCTGACAACATTAAAAGTCTTTTTTTAAAGATCATGATTTTAAAAAAAAATTCTCTTATAATAAAATTATTATGGCATAACCGAATGAGAATTCTGTGTGCCAGATTTACTGATCTCCGTTAAATACACAGCGATTGCCTTCGAGTCCTCTTATGATGGAGAATTTCCATGTGTGATTATGGTTGACTCTGGGTTCACATTAGGAATTGGAAATTAGTTCAGCAGGACAGGCAGCATCTGTGAGGAGAAATCAGAGTTAACATTTCTGGTCTGGCAGCCCTTCCTCAGAAACATTAACTGATTTCTCTTTGCAGATGCTGCCAGGTCTGCTGAGCTTTTCCAGCAACTCTTGTTTTCATTTCTGATTTACAGCATCAGCAGTTCTTTCGGTTTTCATTTGAGACAGTTGTTAGTCTCTAAATTGGACTGTATATTATCATTTACTCAGTTTATAACTAGCACGTTCATTCACCTAATACTGCCGTTTGGTGCCACTTCTCCCACTCTATGCCCAATTAGTGCACATGCTGGACAGCACTTTTGTTAACCATATTTCATTCTGCCTCTAGTACTGAAGTTCTTTATGAATGCTCTTGGATAACATATTAGCTCCGATATGGATGGTTCACTTCACTACAGTCGATATCAACATAGGGACATCATAATGACTTGAACAGTGCAAAACACTCTGATTTAAGTATAGATTCTAATAGTTGTAACTTCATCTTGAGAGATGTATGACATGGGTTAAAATGTAAATGGTTACTCCCATTGATAGTAAAGGGAATGAAGATGATAGATTGTGTACTTCTGTTAATATAGTTGTTCCTCAGTGTATTAAGTACAGTTGTGACGATATATTATAGAAGGCGGCAGCTCTGTAGCTGGTCTAGATTGAGATGTGGGGTCATAGTAATTGTGTTAAAACTACTTAATTCTCTCCCTAACCCACACTTCCAAGTTCTCCATATCAATTCCCCCTCCCCAAAAGAGTAAGAGGTAACCTCTGCCAGAGTTTGTCATCAGTTGCCCTCAGCCAATTTATCAGTGCCTGTGGCACATGGGCTTCTTATGGAGTTTGTTTCTACACACAGCTGGGAGTTTTCACAAAGATTTATTCAACAAATACAAGGTTAGTTTGCAGTTGAGTGTTTCTTTCTGCATGGCTTAACTCATTTTAATTTTTCAGTGACATTCAAGGAAGTTCATAAAAAGAACAATTACTGTAAACTCTGAACAGATGGGCTCTAACAGCATCAGTGAACTCTTGTATTATATAACTGACTGCTGTCGGATTATGAGGTTTTAATTTCTGGCGTTTGTTTACTCTATACTCCATATATTGCTGGTTCGTCGCTCAATCCGTACCTTGATGTATGAGGTGCTAATGTGAAGCATTGCAGACTGGATAATGGCCACTTACATAATGCTAGTTTAGGGCCCGTGCATTCAAAGCCTGTTTCTGTGTAATAAGTCGTCAATTTGTATAGTATGTTTTTAGATGCCGGTTAAGTATCTGCCATGTGTTCCTGGTATTTGGAAAGAGGGAAACGTGGTCTGGCTCTGGTCCCTGTAGTTACACAACATACCTGATTCTTGCGAGAGCAGCATGTGATACACCATTGTATTCACATTTTGGGTTGTCTCTATGCCAACATCAGTGTAATGGATTTTAGCACAGTCTGATGGGAGCAGATAAAAGCTTCAGGATGTGGTGCTTGAAGTATAATTTCTTCACTTGGTTTGAGCAAAGGCCCATTGTGCTTACATTGCTATCTGTCTCTCCTGACTATGTGCAGTGTGGGTATTTGCAACTGAATATGGGACTGTAATTGGTGCTGAAAACCGTTTTAGTGAATGAATCAAATGAGGGTTGTATCATATTGGATTAAGTGCGATTTCATCTCTTGGCACTTTATTACACACTCCTGTGTAATGCTTCAATGTGCTTAATCAAAGACTCTTTGGGAGAATAGCCATCTAATCTGAGTGTATCCAGCACCTACAGGGAAGATTTATAATGTTGACAAGGGGAAGAATCAATTCAATCTGTTTTCTTGCTTGGAGCCAATGTACAGTCTTTTTTTTTTGTATATAGTGCAAACTTTCCTCTGGTATCTCACCCAAGAGCTTTGTCTCTCGAGTCCATGTGGGATGTATCAGCCTTTGTTTGGCCAAAAGCACAACAGCTGAGGTTTATCCCATCCTCGCACTTTCCTGGTGCTCAATTAGTGATCAGCAGTAGAAATTTGACCAAACTCTCGCTCTTTCCCCCCCAACCCCCCAAAACCCTCATGGAACAAATTAATTGAAGCACTTGGTGCACTGCTGAGATCAGTTATTTGTTGAAACTACACACACAGCTTGGCTTATGCTTATGTCTCTGACACGTAACAACAGGTTCTTTATCCACTGGAAGAGGCAAGTGCGTTGCTGTAATTTAACCCTTGCTTGTTTGCTGCAGGGATCACGTTTGGCCATTAACCAATTGCTGCTCGAGATGACTATGGATTAAATGTGTGCTAACTCCAGAAATTCACTGTTAAACATTAATCACTGGTTTTGCTCTGACAGGCCCATCTTTATTTTGGTGTGCAGTGATTATAATTTTAGGCAGTGTGTCAGTGAATGCTGATCACCTCTGTATTTCGGGAACCAATTCTGAATTCTATGGCTTAAAGGTAGTGGTTTAGCTGTTGCGTGCTGATCTTTTTGTTGTTCTGTCCCATCAGATCCCAGACTTGTTGATCATGGAGCACAACCTGCGTTTGTTTACTTCAGTTGACAGTATTTCTAGATGTATGTGCCAGTGGGCTGTATAAAGTATTAGTTCATGCTGCTTAGAAAGTGCAAAGCACAGATTTTAGTTTGAGAAGAGAGATTCAGTTGTTAAAGGCTGCCAAAGATTTTTGTTTTGTTCAGTCTGATTGAAGTCGATTGGGGTGGAAAGTGGAGTGTATGGTCATAAATTTCAAAAGGGTTGTGCCTCTGTGTGGTTCCTCTGTACACTACTTCTCAAACTTAGACTCTGCAGCATTTTGTTTGTAACCTAGCAGTCTGGAGATAGGTAGGTAGACCAGTCATTGGCCCTCAACCAAACAGTTCACTGCAAACCTGATTTTCCAGTTCCACCTTGCAGGGACAGTCTCACCCTACTCATTAACAGCTTCAAAAAGCTTTAGTTACATGTAAAATTCCACCTTGCACATTGCCTCTTTTTAAAAAAAAATTATTCCAGTCAATGCATTATCTGATTTTATTCTTCTGAAGGTTTGATGTGGTGTAACTAAGAGCCCACCCACTCCCCCCTCTCTTTCTCCCCCCCCCCCCCCCCCCCCCCCCCATTTTAAACTAATTGCCTGGCAGCTTGGTTGAGTGTAGCTGCCATGTTTTTTTAAAAGTAGTTAGTTCAGATTCTGTACATCAGACTGAAGCAGGAATCTTTTTTTTAATTCCTCATGTTTTGATTTTTTTAGAAGAACACAATGCATCCTTGGAATTGCACAAGCTGAACACGTTTGTGTGGTATTGTTTTCTCGGCTATTAACCGAGGAGTTTTGTCCTAGCTTTTGACTGGTCCCCAAGGTGTAATTTCAAGGCTACTGCATTTATTGTGAGAAGGAGAAACCATCTTATGTTGAAGAAACCATTTGTTTTTAATTTAAAGTTTTCAAATTTTTGAATGTCCATTTACCCTGTAAATGGCACTTTTAATATTTATATTGTGCGATTTTTGTCAGTTTTCTGTTCATTAATGAATACATAGCTGAGTGCTTTCTTAGAACTGTAGAATGTTTTTGTTTACAATGGAATATATAATATGTTAACTTTTTTCTTAATAAAATTGCTGAAGAGTGTCATTGGTGTTGTATTCATCTGCCAGTATTTGTTCCACTGGTCATTTCTATTTTAATATTGGAAAATCAAGCCAGTTCTTGTAGTGCATTACCATTTGAAACTTTTATACCACCATACTGAATGGATCAGTCTTTTACAGCAATGGAGGAGGCCATCGGCCCATCAAATGCATCTTATTTCCAAACTATTTACATTGCCCACAGTCCTTTTTAACTGTTCTTGAACCATTGCCTGGTCCAGAATTATCCATTACCTCCACTAACAGATGTTGGAGTTTCAAAGAGAAGAAAGAAATAGATTTCTGGACATTAAAGGTGTCAGGGAGGATTGGAGAGAAAAGATCAAATCATACTAAAAGGTGTAGCAAGCTGAATGGGCCAACTGCCTACTCTTGCTCTTCCTACTTCAGAAACATTGTAGAGGAAATAATTCACACGATACCTACTTTCCAGCAAGAAACTAAAGACAAGACTTTGATTTCGCATAGTTTAAAGTGGAGAATGAAACCCATGTCAATTTCTATAACCACATTTGTAAGCACTTTGTACAATCCATAGTATTACTGTTTCAACAATGCAAATATTGAGACAGTATGTGAGGGTGACTTGATGTGTTTGATACCAATGGCTCACTGTTTGAAATGCTGTCACTTCTAAATGCTGGGAAGACTAGACATTTGCTCCAAACAGCAACATGTTAAGTGATCAAATAATAGCCCTGATATTCTAATGGCCAGATATTCGTTGCAACAGGGTGGACAGGAGTTACTCACTGACACCACATGTAGATGTCAACATCACTGATCCCAATTGCTGAGAAATTAAAGCTTTACAGTGGGCACTGGAAACCTCGAAGATCGATCCATGAAGTCAGAATTTGGATGTTTGTCTTGTTTGAGATCAACAGTAAATCTCCTGAACTGGGTAAGTATTAAAACTGAAACCATCACCCAGTTCATGTATACTGAGCCCCAGCAGAACAGACACTGACTCTCTTCATGCCCCTCCTCCCTTAAAAACTTATCCAATTAACTGCTACCCTACACACTACCCCCACAGTCTCAGCCACTTCTGTCACAACACCATCAGCAATGCAGCGCTGTTTCACATTGCAATTGGCTTTAGCAAATTTGGTCATGGTTCTTGTTGGACTAAAAAAAGACAGCATTGTCTTGAGCAATCAGATTATTATTTATTATATACTTGATGCAAATCTGTTTCTAGGTCCTTGATTGTTTGACTGATGAGACCATTGTGCCCATTTTCCTTTATCGTGTCACTCATCCTCCAGCAAATAGGAAGCCCCAACTGCACAACAGCTCATGTAGTTGAGATGAGAGCAGCTGGTGAGAATGCAGGCAGTATGATGAGAGTTGGTAGGATCATGCAGGGTGCACATGCCGTTGGGGGCTGCTTAATAGATTCTTTTGTGTTGTACTGGGGAAAGATAAATGCCCTCCATCACGCACTATATTACTGGAGGAATTGGGAAACTTAAGGATTGCCCTCCTTTGGGTTGAGGCATTTATGGCATGCAAGGTTACAGGAGGATTTGGAGAATCTGCTCATGCTGGGGGTCAGATTTTACACTTGTAAATCTATCTCCAAAGGTAACTTCAGTGTTGAAGGACTAATAGATTTACTGTTGGCTGGACAGATAGTGACATGAATGGAAAGGCAACGTTTCAACTGTGTATAACTTTCAGCCTTCACTCCAGCCTGTTTTATACCATCTCAAAGGTAAAGATGACCTTTCCAGCACAGATTGAAAGGAAAATTCAATTTACAATCCAGGATTTTAGAACTCTCTCTACACTGTCCCATCAAACAGCCCAAGGGAGGGTACAGTGCAGGGTTAGATACAGGGTAAAGCTCCCTCAACTTGGTAACCACTTCTAGTGCAGGTACATAGTTAGATAAAGCTCCAGTGTACCACTTTTCACTGCTCGATTGCTGCCTAATCTGTTGAAAACTTGCCATCTCCACTCAGACCTGTGTAGACAATGTTTTTGGTATATCCTGAGATGGTTCACTGAGTGGCTTTTGCTTTCACTTCATGTGGATAATGAGGAATACTTTAAAAATAAAGTGATCAAATTGATAAGCTGATGGGTTTGCTCCGTTTCCACTTTGTCTTGTCTAATTCTTACACAACCACAATTGTTTGAGAATGTCCAGCAGGCTGTGCAAAACAAAACTGCCTGACCTGCCAGTCACGACTTAAAACCAAGTCCAGGATGGGCCCCCGAGGCACCACTGTTCTCTGCAAAAACAGGACACAGCAAAGTAATGTTCCTGCCAAATCCTGATGAGGCCTTAACTGCCTGGCAGGACTGGGTCTGACACATGTCTCTTAATGTCTGTATCAGTGCTAGAGCTTTCCAAATGTTCTGGGAGTGAGGGAAAGCGAGATGGGCTGAAACAAGGGGATGAGGGAGCCAGCCTGTGAAAAGTTGCCGCTTGGGGAGGGGAGGTTTGTTGACCTGGTGGAAGGTGTAGGCTCAGAGTTTGATCTGGCAGTATTGTCAGCAGGGCTCCCCCAGGCAAGGATTCCTGGGAATATTCCTGTGGTTTCTCCGCCTTGGAGCAGAATGGAGTCTGGAGAAAGAAACAGCATTCAGTGAGACTTGTTGTTATGATCACATTCTTATAGTTTAATGATCTAAAAGGTGGGTAGAATTGGAGGGAAATGGCTGGAGATGTGCATTAATATCTGAAAAAGGGCTGAAATTAGGAAAATATGAGACAGCAGGAGTCATGGTGACTCAATGGTTAGCTCTGCTGCCTCACAGCAGGGTCCCCGGGGGGGGGGGGGGGGTCATAGAGCCTGGTGAACCTGCTCCACCATTCATTATGACATCCCGTTCCTGTATAAACACCAGGACCCAGTCCAAATGAATCAATGGGCTAATTACATGGAAGAACATAAGTGAAAGCAGGAATGAACCATATGTTTCCCTGAGCCTCCAATTCCCTACTCTTCAGGGGCTGCCCTAACATTCACTATGGTCATGGTTGATTTTCTGCTCTGTCACTTTTACCCTCAGTCCTCTTGATGCCACCTTGTCTCAGTAACAATAATCTGTTACTACATTCCTGAATATGCCTTAGTATCCAGAAAACCTGGACATGAGGAATTTCAGCTAGATTAAAAATCTGGAACTCCTTTCTTTACAGCACTGTGGGTGTACCTGCATCACACACTGCCGCAGTGCAAGAGACAGTTTACCAGCACAATCTCAAGGGCAAGTTGGGAATAGGCAATAAATGCTGGACTAGCCAGCAATGCCAACATCTCACAAATGACTACCTTTTAATAACTGGTTTCCCCTGCCTGTTCAATGGAGTTTCAATGGCAGATGGTTTTCGATCTTTCACTGTTAAATATGACACTTACCTCTAGAGGAACCATTGGAAGTGGAGTTGCAGGTTGAGTCGAGGGCAACACTTTAGGTTCTTCTGACAGTGGAGAGTACATATCAATGGGACGAGATGTTGGTGACACAGCACTGTAAGCTGGGGGAACAGGTACAGGGACTGCCTGGCGCTGCAGGAGCTGCAAGATGATGTTGATATCAGCTGTCATCCTGGTCTCCAATCTGTGGCAAAGTCAGAAACATGCTGTTGGTTGAGTTTCCTGCCCTCAGCGCCATTGAAAACAGGCCCTCAAATAATTTTTACTTTGCTACCAATATCTACCTTCTGGTGACTGCCCAATTCAAGCCACATAGGATGGTAGAGGGAGGCCCAATGCTGTAGGCCTTCCTCTTCCATCCTACATGGTCTAATAATGGACAAACATATAGATGATAATGGAATAGTGTATGTTAGTTGGTTCTTAGATTGGTTTCATAGGTCAGCTCAACATTGAAGGCCAAAGGGCCTGTACTGCACTGTTATGTTCTATGTAATGTCCAGATCTCAGGAATCACTTTGTGTTACCAAGGCTCTTACAGACAACAGAGATGGGACAACTTCTATTTATTGGTCTGGCCTGGCTCAAACTGGTTTTCTGTGTTAAAAACGCAGTTTCAACCAAATGCATTTCCCCATTCTTTGGCTTCCACCTCACTTGAGTGAGGTCCCCTTTCTAGCCCGCTTTGCCAAGACTTCATCTCTCAAGCCATGCCACTCCTATTCCTGCAGATCCCTGTCAGGCTCCCTGTCTATGACTTGTTGTTGACCTACATCCATTCCTTGGTCAATAATGCTGTCCTGAATTGGCACCCTGGCCTTCTGCATATGGAAATCTTCCAGTTCAGAAGAATACAGATACATGCTGAGATTGATGTTCTGCTTTCATGTCACAAAGCTCAAATCTCTACAAACAAGAGACATTAACATTTCTGCTATGTTTAGCAGAATCTCCATCCAGCAGTGATTCACACGGATGATCTCTGGATTGGCAGGCCTAACATATGATGAACGGCTGAGGATCCTGGGATTGTATTTGTTAAGAGTTTAGAAGGTGAGGGGAGATCTAATAGAAACTTACAAGATAATGCATAGCTTAGAAAGGCTGGAAAATTGTTTCCTAGGTAAAAACAAGGACTGCAGATGCTGGAAACCAGATTCTTGATTAGAGCGATGCTGGAAAAGCACAGCAGGTCAGGCAGCATCCAAGGAGCAGGGAAATCAACATTTCAGGCAAAAGCGCGTCCTTAGGAATACAGGAGGGCTTTTGCCTGAAATATCGATTTTTTTCCGGCTCCTCAGATGCTGCCTGAACTGCTGTGCTTTTCCAGCACCACACTAATCTGGGAAACTGTTTCCCACAGGCGGGGATACTAGGACCCGTGGGCACAGCCTTAGAATTAGAGGGAGTTGATTTAGAGGGAAATGAGGAGACAGTTCTTCAGCCAGAGAGTGGTGGGCCTGTGGAATTCATTGCCACGGAGCACAGTGGAGGCTGGGACGTTAAATTGTCTTCAAGGCAGAGATTGATAAATTCTTAATCTTGCAAGGAATTAAGGGATATGGAGCGAGTGTGGGTAAGTGGTGTTGAAATGCCCATCAGCCATGATTGAATGGCAGAGTGGACTCGATGGGCCAAATGGCCTTACTTCCACTCCCATTTCTCATTGTCTTATGTTTAGAAAATCCCATTGGCAATCTCGCCAGTTTGAGAACTCATTGTTCTTACCATGCTCAAAGCAATCATGACAACTCTGAGGGTTTGATGAACTTCAACTTTTTCACATACAATATGTTAAGGAACTGGTGCAGTCTTATTCCATGAATGGTCTGGAATGGTCTCGATGAAGTATTTAAATGATTAAATAAAAACCGCTTGGGAACCGTACAGCCTTCTGGACTCCAGTCCTAAAACTGTTGAACTCAATATTGAGGCAACTTCTCCCATGTCCTGACCCCAACTGCCACACCCCAGGCCTTGTTGTCACGTGGTCTGTTTATACACACCACCCATTGTTTGCCACTAATAGACACCATTAGTAGCTATTCATTCACCTAGGCTGATTGTTATCCACTCCTACGTCTGTGCAACACTTCTCTCTAGGCTCTACCTCCATCTATGGTTTATTCTTTAACCCTTCCCATCAGCCCATCTTCTGCATAAAAAAGAACATTTTCCTATTTATCACAGTTCTGAAAGTCATTGGACTTGAAACATTAACTCTGATTTCTCTTCATAGATGCTGCAAGACCCGCGGAGCTTTTCAAACAATATCTGTTTTTGATTTTGCATTTAAATGATTATATATGTTTAGTGCCTGTAGTGTAAAGAATAGTGTGTTCATTTTTAATTTAATATTCCTTCTTTGAATAGCTGTTACTTTCCTATTAGCTGCAGAATTTGTTTTGTTTCCCACATCATTGTTACATTTGCATGTATTCAACCTGATTATTTAGTATACTTGATATAGGTCACCCTTGCTATTCAGTGTTTGGACTATAAATGTGTTTCTTGAGTAAAACACCATTACTTTTAACTAACTAACTGGCTCTGTCCTTAGCCAATGCCAGAGTTGCAAAAGTTAAAGTTACTGAACTTGTAATCAAGAGGGCCTTGTGTTCAGATTCTACCATGGCAGCTTGTGCTCTTTCAAATTCAATGAATAAAATCTGGGATTGAACACTAGTCATCAATAATGGTGGCTCTGAAACCAATGTAACTGGGACCTCCCTTTAGCATTATCCTTTGCTCAGACTGGCCTCAGTGCTCAGATCCAAAGCAATGTGGTTAACTTTTAAATGCCCTAGCAAGACTGTCATTTCAAAGCCAATTAGAGATGGGTGACAGAATCTAGCCTTGCCAATGATATCTACATCCTGCAAAGAATGTTTTGGTGAGTTTTGAGAAGATTTGTCGTTCCTGTTAAGGTTCTGGATGTAGGTCTGCCCACTGAGTTGGAAGGTTCCTTTCTAGACATTACATCAGAGCTGAAAATGTGTTGCTGGAAAAGCACAGCAGGTCAGGCAGCATCCGAGGAGCAGGAGAATCGACGTTTCGGGCATGATCCCTTCTTCCTGAAGAAGGTCTCATGCCCGAAACGTCGATTCTCCTGCTCCTTGGATGCTACCTGACCTGCTGCGCTTTTCCAGCAACACATTTTCAGCTCTGATCTCCAGCATCTGCAGTCCTCACTTTCTCCCAGATATTTCATCACCCTCCTAGGTAACATCTTCAGTGGGCCTCCAGGCGAAGCACTGTTCATGATTCATGATTCCTGCTTTCTATTTATATGTTTGGGTTGGTGATGTTGCAGGCAGGGCGTTCTCTTCCCTCACTTCTCTCTGTGTAAAGAAATTACCTCTGATATCTGTCCTATATCTATCACCCCTCAGTTTAAAGCTATGTCCCCTCATGCTAGCCATCACCATCTGAGGAAAAAAGGCTCTCCCTGTCCACCCGATCTAACCCTCTGATGATCTCATATGTCTCGATTAAGTCACCTCTCAACCTTCTCTCTAATGAAAGCAGCCTCAAGTCCCTCAGGCTTTCCTCGTAAGACCTTCCCTCCATACCAGACAGCATCCTAGTAAATCTCCTCTGAACCCTTTCCAGAGATTCCACATCCTCCTATAATGCAGTGACCAAAAGTGTACGCAATACTCCAAGTGCGGCCACACCAGAGTTTTGTACAGCTGCAGCATGACCTTATGGCTCTGAAACTCAATCCCCTCTACCATTAAAAGCTAACACACCGTATGCCTTCTTAACAACCCTATCAACCTGGGTGGCAACTTTCAGGGGTCTATCGACAGAGACACCGAGATCTCTCTGCTCACCTACACTGCCAAGAATCTTACCATTAGCCCAGTACTCTTTATTCCTGTTGCTCCTTCCAAAGTGAGTCACCTCACACTTTTCCACATTAAACTCCATTTGCTTCTTCTCAGCCCAGCTCTGCAACTTATCTATGTTCCTCTGTGACCTGCAACATCCTTCGTCACTATCCACAACTCCACCGACCTTAGTGTCATCCACAAATTTACTAACCCATCCTTCTATGCCCTCATCAAGGTCATTTATAAAAATGACAAACAGCAATTGCCCCAAAACAGATCCTTGTGGTACGCCACTAGTAACTGAACTCCAGGATGAACATTTCCAATCAACCACCAACCTCTGTCTTCTTTCAGCTAGCTAATTTCTGATCCAAACTGCCAAATCATACTCAATCCCATGCCTCCATTTCCTGTGCAAAAGCCTACCGGAGGGAACCTTATCAAACGCCTTACTGAAATCCAAATACACCACATCAACCGCTTTACCCTCATCCACCTGTTTGGTCACTTTCTCAAAGAACTCAATGAGGTTTGTGAGGCACGACCTAACCTTTACAAAACCATGTTGACTATCCCTAATCAAATTATTCCTTTTGAGATTATTATAAATTCTATCTCTTATAAGCTTTTAGAACACTTTTCCCATAACCAAAGTAAGGCTCACTGGTTTGTAATTACCAGGGTTGTCTCTATTCCCCTTCTTGAACAAGGAAACATTTGCTATCCTCCAGTCTTCTGGCACTATTCCTGTAGACAATGAAGACATAAAGATCAAAGCCAAAGGCTCTGCAATCTTCTTCCCAGAGATTTCTTGGATAAATCCCTTCTGGCCCAGGGGACTTATCTATTTTCACACTTTGCAGAATTACTAACACCTCCTCCTTGTGAACCTCAATCCCATCTCGTCTAATAGCCTGTATCTCAGTATTCTCCGCAACACCATTGTCTTTTTCCAGTGTGAATACTGATGAAACATTTTCATTTATCGTTTCCCCATCTCTTCAGACTCTACCCACAACCTCCCACTACTGTCCTTGATTGGCCCTAATCTTACTCTCGTCATTCTTTTATTCCTGATATAAAGCTTTAGGGTTTTCCTTGATCCTATCTGCCAACGACTTCTCATGTCCCCTCCTGGCTCCTCTTAGCTCTCTCTTTAGGTCTTTCCTGGCTATCTTGTAACTCTCAAGTGCCCAAACTGAGCCTTCACATCTCATTCGAACGTAAGCCTTCTC
The DNA here is from genome assembly GCF_047496795.1 of Chiloscyllium punctatum. Classification (NCBI taxonomy): domain Eukaryota; kingdom Metazoa; phylum Chordata; class Chondrichthyes; order Orectolobiformes; family Hemiscylliidae; genus Chiloscyllium; species Chiloscyllium punctatum. Next base: position 48,613,088 of record NC_092780.1, on the reverse strand, counting down.
CTTCCTTTTATCAAGGGTTTAGAGGCTTATGAGCCAAATGCTGGCAAATGGGAATAGATTAATTTGGTATGGATGAGTTGGACTGAAAGTCTGTTTCCACGCTGGACATCTCTAGAACTGTATGACAATAACTTGACACTGAATCAAGGGTTTTGTGCATATTTTAAATTAAACAATTAATTAATGTAAACAACGTGAGAGTTTGTGTCAGCAGTGCAAGAGTATATGTTTGAGGACATGAGAAATATCCCTTAACTTGATTGTGAATATACTGTAGGACAAGTGTTAGTATGAATGAGACTGTGTGTGTGTGAATGAGTGTGAGTGCAGGTGTGAGTATTGATGAACGTGTATGTGGTTCCTGCTTTCCTCCCATTCACAATCACATGACCAAGCAGTAATAGTGTGGCATCCAACAGAAGTGGCACAGATCACACAGCATGCTGGCAAAGTGCCATGGAATTACCAGGAGAAAGTGAGGACTGCAGATGCTGGAGAGTCAGAGTCGCGAAGGGGACACTGGAAAAACACAGCAGGTCAGGCAGCATCTGAGGAGCAGGAGAATCGATGTTTTGCACATAAGCCCTTTATCAGGGATTACCACTGCAGTACCAACGCGTGGGTGATTCTAATCTCGAGTTTTAACCTCCCTCTTTCTTCTGGAGATCACTATACTGTCATGATGATGAATTATAACCCTAGATCACCTATGGACACATTGAACTTTTAATTCTAAATGTTATTTAAGAAGAGCAATTACAGCCAAACCAGAAGTGAGAATGGATATTCTAAACAATATATTTCAGTGACTGTGGACAGCTTAGTCTTGAGGGAGATTATGTAATGTAACACCAGATGAGTGTCAAGGAGCTTCAAAAAGAGAAATGCATTTCAAGCTGAACTGTATTTTCTTGTGAATTACCTTAGACAGTGGACGTTATCAGAGAAAAGAGATTTGTCCAATTGAACGACATGTTTATGCTTTCCCTTTTTAAGAATACACAAGAACGTGAGTTAAAAGTCAGTTTTAACTCCGGTCTGGGTGTGCTATTGTGCAAAGATGTGTGCTGTGAGAGTCACATCTGAGAAAACCACAAGTCTCCCTTGCACTGCAGGATGTCCTTACTGGAAGCCAGGAAAGAAATGAAAGTTCTGCCAAAGTGAAACAAGACAAAGAGCTTTCAGCTAACCCACAAAGTCAAGCATCTCAAAACCAACCACTCACTATCCGACATGTGTTACCGCTATCGCCTAAAGTAACAGCTGCAAAGGTGCTAGTCTACTCTTCACAGAACTCCGAGACTGATCCATATCTCTTTATTCAACTTCTGCCTTTTTTGTAGATACATATTTTGTTTCTAATCTCTGTGCATATGTATCACATTATTACTTCACATGATTAGTAATTAGTAAACTTACTGTTTTGTTAACTGGTAATTTAACTGGTAACTGGCCTGGTTAAATCAGCTGCTTTGAAATTACAGTTTCATTTGTGTTTGTGAGATAGTCATCAACAATAGGAAGGGATTCTTTGTGAATTAACCTTGTCAGGACCATTGAGTGTACAGGTAAATAAAGAAGCTGAACTAATTCAGTCAGGTCACCCTGGAATTTGACAATTTGGGGTATCATCTTGGATTGCACCAATTAGGAATCTTGTCCAGGGTCTGGTTGTAATAACTGGTTATCGTTTGGCCAGTTGCATGTCTCACGACACTGTGATGTTCTCACCTGTTAAGCTGTGCATGGAGCATCTCCAGCCTGGATTCCACCTCCAGCCGTGCCCTGTCCTCCATGCTGGATACTCTCCCCAAGTTAGCATGAGCTGACGCCGAACGTGCTTGTAATTCTGAAAAATGGCTGTCCTTTCTCTCGTCCCAGAAACTGAACATATTTGACACACTTGTAAAAGTACCTGAAAGAGGTGCAGGTTGAAACAGCTGAGTAAGCTCCAGAGAAACTTTACACAATACGTTGACAGAAAAATGCATAGGGGTCAAAGGTAATACTGGGTTTAAACTGCAGACCGGCCAAAAGGATTGATGGGCTAAATGATTGGCTCCATTAACTGGTTAATGATGGGATAAATGACTTTTTCCTATGCTTTAATTAACAGGCTGAATGGGCTGAATGACCTCTTTAACAGCTAAGGGGTTAAATGGCTGATGTATTTATGAGATAATAAACTGACACAGAGAGGGGATTCCTGCTGCTCAGAGTTTATTCCCAGCAGATATTTTAAAATTATTTATTCATGGGGTGTAGGTGTCATTGGATGTCCCGGCATTTATTGCCTATCCCGAGTTATAGAGTCATAGAGATGTATAGCATGGAAACAGGCCCTTCGGTCCAACCCATCCATGCCAATCAGATATCCCAACCCAATTTAGTCCCACCTGCCATCCCTCCAAACCCTACCTATTCATATACCCATCCAAATACCTTTTAAATGTTGCAATTGTACCAGCCTCCAACACTTCCTCTGGCAGCTCATTCCATACACGTACCACCCTCTGAAAAGATTGCCCTTTAGGTCTCTTTTATATCTTCCCCCTCTCACCCTAAACCTATGCCCTCTAGTTCTGGACTCCCCCACCCCAGAGAAAGACTTTGTCTATTTACCCTATCCATGGCCCTCCTGGAGAAGGTGGGGGTGAGCTGCCTTCTTGAACCACTGCAGTCCACCTGCTGTGGGTTGACCCACAATGCTCTGAGGGAGGGAATTCCAGGATTTTGACTCAGAGACAGTAAAGGACGGTGACATATTTCCCAGTCAGGATGGTGAGGGGGACCCTGCAGGGGATGGTGTTCCCATGTATCTGCTGCCCTTGTCCTTCTAGATGATAGAGGTCACAGGTCTAGAAAGTAACTGTCAAAGGAACCTTGGTGAATTCCTGTAGTGCATCTTGTAGACGGTATATACTGCTGCTACTGTGTGTCCATGATAAAGAATGTGATTGTGGGTGTGCTGCTCGATCCCAATGGTGTAAAGCTACCTCAGTGTTGCTAGAGTTATACCTACCTAGGAAAATGGGGAATATTCCATCACACACCTCATTTTGTAGATGGACAGGTTTGCGAAGTCAGGAAGTGAGTTACTCTCTGCAGGATTCCTCGCTTCTGACCTGCTCTTGTAGTCATTCTATTTATATGGCAAGTCCAGTTCAGTTTCTGGTTACACCCAGGATGTAAATAGTAGGGTGCCATTGGTAATTGTCAAGTGGCAATGGTTAGATTGATTCTTATTGGAGACAAACATTGCCCGGCAGCACTTTAAATACTTGTTAGCCCCAATCTGTATATTGTCCAGATCTTGTTGCATTTGAACACGGACTGCTTCAGTAGCTGAGGTGTGACGAATGGTGCTGAACATTATTCAATCATTGGCAAACATCCCTCCGTCTGACCCTATGGTGGAGGGAAGGTCACTGATGAAGCAGTAGGGAGTGATTGGGCCTAGGACACTACCCTGAGGAACATCTGTCATTGGGAAATGATAAAGTCTATTATAAAGAATGTAACAGCAGAGCATTTAGAATTACTTAATCGAAAGTAGTAGATGCATTATGGCCTTCAGTGGGTTAGAAGCAGGATGGATAAAGGGATGTAATATATTTGGCTTTCCAAGAAGTGTTTGATAAGGTACTCAATATTAGCCAACTCAATAAGGGGTTTAGCGGTATTATCACTGGGCGTGTTCATCCAGAAACCCGGCTAACATTCTGGGGACCCAGGTCTGAATCCCACCGTGACACCTGTTGGAATTTGTATTCACTTAAAAAAAAAACTCTGGAATCCATTGCCAATTGTCAGGAAAAATCCATTTGGGTCACTAATACCCTTTAGGGAAGGAAATCTGCCATCCTGACCTGGTCTGGACTATATGTGAATCCTGACCCACACCAATGTGGCTGACTCTTAACTGCCCTCTGAGGCAATTGGGAATGGGCAGTAAATGTTGGCCGAGCCAGCAATGCCCTCATTCAGTTAATTGATTAAAAATATCTGAGCCCATGGAATTGAGGATAATCCATTAACATGGTTTGAAGGTTGGCTAACAAATAGAAGACTGAGAGTTGGGATAAAAAGGGCAACTTCAGGACTGCATCCTGTAACTAGCAGAGTGCCACAGGGATCAGTGACGTGGCCACAATGAGTTATAATGCAAATTAGTGATTTAGATGATGGAACTGAATGTATTATCAACAAGTTTGTGGAAGACACAACAACATGTGGGACAGCAAGTAGAAGGGTGACACAGAGATTTAGAGAGGGTGTGGTCCAGAACTTGGCAGAAATGCTTTGGGAGGAGGATGAGTAGAGCTAAATATTATTTAAATGGAAAAGGACTACAGAAAGCTGCAGCACAGAGGGATTTGGGGTCATTGTTCATCAACCATAAAAAGCTATCATCCAAATTCAGTTGGTAATAAGGAAGGCAAATAGACAGTTAGCCTTTATTTCAAAGGGACTGGAGCATAAAGATATGGTGGTCTTGCTAAAAATATACAAGGCACTAGTCCGACCACGACTGGAATCCTGTGAACTGTTTTGGTCCTCATACACTAACACCGGAGACGGTCCTGAGAAAATTCACTAGTTTGACGAAAGATTTTCTGATGAGGAGAGGTTTGTGTAAGTTGGGCCTGCGTTCATTGGAGTTTCAGAGAATGAAAGGAGACATTATTAAAACGTTCTATATTCTCAGAAATTGACAGGATTGATGTAGAGAGGTTGTTTCCCCTTGAGGGACGGTCTATGACCAGAGGGCATCATCTCAGAGTAACAGGTCATCGTGATAAATAGACAAAGTCTTTTCCCTGGAGTCGGGAGTCCAGAATTAGAGGGCATAGGTTTATGGTGAGAGGGGAAAGATATAAAAGAGACCTAAGGGGCAACTGTTTCATGCAGAGGGTGGTACGTGTGTGGAATGAGCTGCCAGAGGATGTGGTGGAGGCTGGTACAATTGCAACATGTAAGAGACATTTGGATGGGTATATGGATAGGAAGGGTTTGGAGGGATATGGGCCGGGTGCTGGCAGGTGGGACTAGATTGGGTTGGGATATCTGGTCGGGGTGGACAGGTTGGACCGAAGGGTCTGTTTCCATGCTGTACATCTCTATGACTCTATGACTGTATGAGATGAGGAGGAATTTCTTGAATGGCTTTCCATTCCTCTTTATAAATGTTTATTCAAAAACAAAATGGAGCTGGGCTATCGGCAGAAGTGGAAAGGTTAGGGATGGGAAACAGAAAAGGAAGACAGGTTTCCTGAATACAATTCCAATGAAGACAACTGTCATGAGACCTCAACAGCCCAACAAATTCACAAAGAGTTGTGGATGACTCTGGTACCTGTGAAGTGATGGGTTCCATTGCCTTTCTTCCTGTACTCCATGGGGACTGGGTCAGATGTAACAAAGTTCAGATTGGTTGCTGGTGATCTGCTGTTCATCTCAGTCACGCTGGAGGCGGAAGCTTTGAGGTTGTCCTCCCTGGTCTGTGAGCGGGGTGTCATGCTGCTGTCATCCCAGTGCTCCCTGGCTGTATGAGTGCGGTGGTTTGTAAGTGGGACCTTGGCTCCATCAGGATCTCCTTTATTCAGAGTCTCTGAAATCCAAAGCTTTAATGAATATTATACTCCATTTCTCAGCACCTGCACTCAACAACGAAGAGATATCACAATACTGTGAGAAAAATAACCCTCTCCCTCCATTGTAAAATACCCTCTCAACCCCTGAAGGCACTGGGTTAGCACTCCATGGATTTTGGTCACTCACTGCTCATTGGGGTCTCCAAAGATATTTGACTACAGTGAGCATTCTTACAGTTAAATCTAGAAAAAAAACACGAAAAAAGAAGGCTGAGGGGGGTGACCAAATGGAGGTCACTAATATTATGAGGAGATTGGATCAGGTGGTGTAGAGAAAATATTTTGACTTACAAGGGTGTCTCAGACTAACAGAGCATTTACAAATGTGGGAAGGAATTCAGGAGAAGTGTCGATCAGCAGGAAAATGACACTCACCACCACATGGTGAAAAATAGTGACGGGTTCAAGGGCACGCTAAATAAACACATGGGGGAGAAAAGGATTTTGAAAAGGTTTGGATGAGATGCAAAGGGATCGAAGGTGTTGTGTAGGTTAATGGCTCTGAAAGGGTTTATGCTGGAGTCGGTCTGTGCTCACCCAATCTGATAATGTCATACAACCTTGGGTGGGAAAATGGGGAAATATCTTGAAGGGGACAGATGTGACATCTACTGTCTGATAATTTCAATCTCAAGCTAGTATCCCTGATTACTGTCCCGCACTAAACTACATCTTATTCAGATATGAGCCTCTTCTAAGGACTCATTGGTCATTGCCCCTCGGATCACTGTAAAGCAATTGCCAGAAGGCCCAGTTTCAAGTCCCACCTGCTCCAGAGATAGAGTTAGAGAGTCATAGAGATGTACAGCATGGAAACAGACCCTTCGATCCAACCCGTCCATGCCGACCAGATATTCCAACCCAATCTAGTCCCACCTGCCAGCACCCGGCCCATATCCCTCCAAACCCTTCCTATTCATATAACCATCCAAATGCCTTTTAAATGTTGCAATTACACCAGCATCCACCACTTCCTCTGGCAGCTCATTCCATACACGTACCACCCTCTGCATGAAAAAGCTTGCCCTTTAGGTCTCTTTTATATCTTTCCCCTCTCACCCTAAACCTATGCCCTCTCGTTCTGGACACCCCGACCACAGGGAAAAGACTTTGTCTATTTATCCTATCCATGCACCTTATGATTTTGTAAACCTCTATAAGGTCACCCCTCAGCCTCCGACACTCCAGGGAAAACAGCCCCAGCCTCTCCCTATAGCTCAAATCCTCCAACCCTGGCAACATCCTTGTAAATCCTTTCTGACCCTTTCAAGTTTCACAACATCTTTCCAATAGGAAGGAGACCAGAATTGCTCGCAATATTTCAACCAATGAAATATTGGCCTAACCAATGTCCTGTACAGCCACAACATGACCTCCTAACTCCTGTACTCAATACTCTGACCAATAAAGGAAAGCACACCAAACGCCTTCTTCACTATCCTATCTACCTGCGACTCCACTTTCAAGGAGCTATGAACCTGCACTCCAAGGTCTCTTTGTTCAGCAACATTCCCTAGGACCTTACCATTAAGTGTATAAGTCCTGCTAAGATTTGCTTTCCCAAAATGCAGCACCTCACATTTATCTAAATTAAACTCCATCTGCCACTTCTTAGCCCATTGGCCCATCTGGTCAAGATCCTGTTGTAATCTGAGGTAACCTTCTTCGCTGTCCACTACACCTCCAATTTTGGTGTCATCTACAAACTTACTAACTGTACCTCTTATGCTTTCATCCAAATCATTTATGTAAATGACAAAAAGTAGAAGATGCAGCACCGATTCTTGTGGCACTCCACTGGTCACAGGCCTCCAGTCTGAAAAACAACCCTCCACCACCCTCTGTCTTCTACCTTTGAGCCAGTTCTGTATCCAAATGGCTAGTTCTCCCTGTATTCCATGAGATCTAGCCTTGCTAATCAGTCTCCCATGGGGAACCTTGTCAAATGCCTTACTGAAATCCATATAGATCACATCTACCACTCTTCTCTCATTAATCCTCTTTGTTACTTCTTCGTAACTCAATCAAGTAACTCAAAAACTCAATCAAGTTTGTGAGACATGATTTCCCACGCACAAAGCCATGTTGACTATCCCTAATCAGTCCTTGCCTTTCTAAATACATGTACATCCTGTCCCTCAGGATTCCCTCCAACAACTTGCCCACCACCGAGGTCAGGCTGACCGGTCTATAGTTCCCTGGCTTGTCCTTACCGCCCTTCTTAAACAGTGGCACCACGTTTGCCAACCTCCAGTCTTCCGGCACCTCACCTGTGACTATCGATGATACAAATATCTCAGCAAGAGGCCCAGCAATCACTTCTCTAGCTTCCGACAGAGTTCTAGGGTACACTTGATCAGGTCCTGGGGATTTATCCACCTTTATGTTTTTCAAGACATCCAGCACTTCCTCCTCTGTAATCTGGACATTTTGCAAGATGTCACCATCTATTTCCCTACAGTCTATATCTTCCATATCCTTTTCCACAGTAAATACTGATGCAAAATATTCATTTAGTATCTCCCCCATTTTCTGCGGCTCCACACAAAGGCCGCCTTGCTGATCTTTGAGGAGTCCTATTCTCTCCCTAGTTACCCTTTGGTCCTTAATGTATTTGTAAAAACCCTTTGGATTCTCCTTAATTCTATTTGCCAAAGCTATCTCATGTCCCCTTTTTGCCCTCCTGATTTCCCTCTTAAGTATACTCCTACTTCCTTTATACTCTTCTAAGGATTCACTCGATCTATCCTGTCTGTACCTGACATATGCTTCCTTCTTTTCCTTAACCAAACCCTCAATTTCTTTAGTCATCCAGCATTCCCTATACCTACCAGCCTTCCCTTTCACCCTGACAGGAATATACTTTCTCTGGATTCTCGTTATCTCATTTCTGAAGGCTTCCCATTTTCCAGCCGTCCCTTTACCTGCAAACATCTGCCCCCAATCAGCTTTCAAAAGTTCTTGCCAAATACCGTCAAAACTGGCCTTTCTCCAATTTAGAACTTCAACTTTTAGATCTGGTCTATCCTTTTCCATCACTGTTTTAAATCTTATAGAATTGTGGTCGCTGACCCCAAAGTGCTCTCCCACTGACACCTCAGTCACCTGCCTTGCCTTATTTCCCAAGAGTAGGTCAAGTTTTGCACCTTCTCTAGTGGGTACATCCACATACTGAATCAGAAAATTGTCTTGTACACACTTGACAAATTCCTCTCCATCTAAAGCCTTAACACTATGGCAGATCCCACTTGATGTTTGGAAAGTTAAAATCCCCTACCATAACCACCCTATTATTCTTACAGATAGCTGAGATCTCCTTACAAGTTTGTTTCTCAATTTCCCTCTGACTATTAGGGGGTCTATAATACAATCCCAATAAGGTGATCATCTCTTTCTTATTTCCCAGTGGATTCGTGAACAAGCCGGGTTTTAGTAGAGGGTATCCTGATTGGATTACTATCCTTCTGGTATGGGTATCTGAAGAGATAGATTAGAGTGGTGCTGGAAAAGCACAGACAGTCAGGCGGCATCCGAAGAGCAGGAAAATTACTTTTCGGGCAAAAGCCCTTCATCAGGAAGAAGGGCTTTTGCCCGAAACATTGATTTTTCCTGCTCCTCGGATGCTGCCTGACCTTCTGCACTTTTCCAGCACTACTCCAATCTCCAGCATCTGCAGTACCCACTTTCGCCCATCTGAAGAGATAGTTTCATGGATAGTTCAGTGGGATCCTGCATGGAATCTCAATTTTTTGACTTGCAATTAAATGACAAATTCTTCTAAGACCATGAGTATGGTGACCTAAGTGCCTCAAATTCTTGATTCAGAACCCAAAGTTTACAAGCTCATAATCCCATTCAGGCAGGTAAGGAAACTAAGCTCAGTCAAGTCTGATCATTGCTGAACCTGCACCAGAAAATAATGATGAAGTTCATGGGATAGCCGACAGGAACCATCTCCCTGCTCCTCAAACTCCACTCCCCAACCCAGTCAGGATCTATTTGTCACTCCCTGAGACACCATGTTCTTAACAAATTCCCTTGCAGCAACGCATGCTGCACTGAACGACTAGCATTAGATCCACAAATGATTCTAATTAATACTGCCTTGCCGTTGCACCAAGGTTGCAGAGCTAATTGTATATCAATTGTTTAATTGTAGGTTGATGCTGATTATTTGGGGATTCTCTTGCGCCTCATTAAATACACACTGAAACAAATATAAAGGACTTACATAAAGGCTGGACTTTGTTCCCAGTCAAAGTGAATGGAGGCAGGAGAATTTCTCTTCAATTCATTGCAGGGTTCACAATACAGGACGTCATTGTTGATTGAAAAGACTTATTGGTACCACACCGTGACTTGCCCTCCATTTCACCCTCAGACATTGTGGACATTGCAAATACAGTAATAATGGAGTCACGGACTGATCATTGTTAATTAATCAATTCATTAATCGGTCATCAATCGCTATCTATTAGCACAACTTTAGGGCTGTTGTGGTGCATTGCCCTACCACTGGGCCAAAGAGTCCAGGTTCTGCCCACAGGAGCCAGTTAGAATTGTCAGAGGTGGACATGACTCAAGGGAATGAGGTAGGGAACACAGTGAACAAACTGAATGTGACTGTGTGAGGATAGGGTGAGTGTGGAAACCAGGGATATAGTGAGTGTGTTAATGCAGAATGTGTATTAACTGCCTCTATTGCTGATAGGCTTTACTTAACCCAGCAGCTGTGTGGTGTGTGTTCTGGGACTGTGGATATGTAACTGGCGTTCACCTTGATTCACTGGTTTTGCATCACCCTCATCTGGAGCTGGTGATATTTATTGGACACTTATGCAGCTGTTGATTGTAAGGGACAGAGTGCCCAGTCTGCACACTCACCAGTGTTACTCCTTTCCCAGAATGATTGCTTCCTTCGTCGAACTCTTCTGTTCCCATTGTCCGAATCCTCACTCGGGGGTGAACGGAGTATCCGATCTGCCTAGGAAATGCATTTTAAAGAACACGATAAAGTGCTTGTCTTAAACAAGGAGGCTCTCAGATTGCAGGACACCTTTGGGGAGGTTGAGGGACTGACTCTACTGGTCGAGTCAGTAAAGGTAAAGTCATCATAATCCTACCAGACCATGGGGCTGCCTTGTCATTACTGAGAGACGACTGGTGGTGATTTAACCTGAGGGTCATCACAGCTCAGGCCAGGGGAGAGGTTGAGAAGGAGAATCCTTCCCGGTAACCTGTGTGATAACTCCATAATTTAGGAATTGTAGAAGTATGGGGAGGTGATGGCCTAGTGGTATTGCTGCTGGAATGTTGACCCAGAGACCCAGGTAATGTTCTGGGGACCCGGGTTCAAACACAGCAGATGGTGGCATTTCAATTGAGAAATAAACTGGAATCACGAGTCTAATGATGACCATGAAATCGTTGTCAGTGTAACACCATACACTAACTTTGGCGAGCTACCAAATATGTCCTCGTACAAATGAACAGCACACATCTGTATAAATAGATGTAGCTGTGTAACAGTGAATACTAAGTGTGTCTTTATCTTTCTGTAAATTGACAGTCTCTCTGCACACCAAGCACTAATGCCCTTTAGGGAAGGAAACTACCATCTTTACCTGGTTGGGACTACACGTGACTCCAAACCCACAGCAATGTGGTTAACTTTCAACTGCCTTCTGGGCAATTAGGAATGGGCAACAAATGCAGGTCTAGCCAGTGACACTCCCATCCCACAGATGAATGCATTGTAAGCTAGCCATCCAGCTCACGGACCCCACACACTCAGTGCAGGCTGCTCATCAGATACAACATCCACTAATACACAAAACAGTCTTAGTGTAGACTGACAGACTGGCTGTACACAGGCATGCTTGACGCACAGTGGTACACAGACGTACCGAATGTACACTACTACGTGGAATAGCTGTTTGAACGTGAGCAGAACAGTACAGGCTTGGAGGGCCGAAGGGCCTGTTCCTGTGCTGTAATTTTCTTTGTTCTTTGATACACTTTGCACATGAACATGCTTGGTGTGCAGAGACACTGTCAGTTTACAGAAAGATAAAGACACACTTAGTATTCGCTGTTACACAGCTACATCTATTTATACAGATGTGTGCTGTTCATTTGTACAAGGACATATTTGGTAGCTAGCCAAACTTAGTGTATGGTGTGACACTGCTCCTACTGCACTACACCGATACAGCAGACACTTTGGGGGTACCAAATCCCTTTCAGAGTACCCCTGCTTTGTATAGATATGCTTGATAGCTCTGATTTTAAATATGGAGGGAGGGAGGCTTAGTGCACATGCTCAGTTAAAATGGGCCATGTACTTGATGTATTATGAATAAAACATAAGAATTAAAAGCAGGAGGAGGGCCATTCAGCCCTTTGAGCTGCCCCACTATTCAATATGATCCTGGCTAATCTCACCTTGCCCTCAACTCCACTTTCCCGTCTGCTGTCCATAACCCGTAACTAATTGAAAAGCAGCCTTGTGTCCTCCTTACATGTACTCAATTTCCCAGCATCCGCAGCTCTCTGGGGGAGTGAATTCCACAGATTTATGATCCTCTGAGAGAGGCAATTTCTCCCATATTAAATCTGCTGCCCCTTATCCTAATACAATGGCGTCTCATTCTAGAGGCCACACATGAGGGAAACACCCTCCCTTTGTTTAACTTAACACCTTCTAAACCTCAGGTAATCTCCACAATCCTTCCAAACTCCAGAGAGTGTAGGCCTAAACTGCTCAATCTCTCTGGGATGGGGAGAGTGAGGAGCCACTGAGAATAAGTGGACCACTAAAGGAGGGCTGAGCAATGGATTATTGCATCGCCATCCTTACAGTGGTTTTCTTGTGCAGTGTTAAATATATTAAAGGGTAAAGTCAAGATTTGATGGGGTGGAGCCTGTTGCCATGGATAGAGAATAAAGCAGGATCATAGAAATTCCAACACAGGAAGAGGCCATTCAGCCCATAAAACTGGGCTGTCTCATTCTATTTCCTTCCACTAGCCCCAAATTTAATGCTTAAGTACTTAAACAATCCGTTATTAAAGGCTCTCTCTTTATTGTACTTCTTTAAGTCTTTCAAGTGTGATATCACTTGCAAGGCTGGCCTTTCTGAATTGTTGTTGAATTGAGTGGCTGGTCCGGGCTATTGGAGCGGGCAGGTGAGAGTCAGCCACACGGTTGTGAGTCCAGAGACACAGGTAGGCCAGAGCAGACAACATTAGCAATCCAAAAATGTGCAGGTCAGGTGAATTGGCCAGGCTAAATTGCCTGTAGTTTTAGGTGAAGGGGTAAATGTAGGGGAATGGGTGGGTTGCTCTTCAGAGGGTCGGTGTGGACTTGCTGGGCCAAAGGGCCTGTTTCCACACTGTAGGGAATCTAATCTAATCTAATTAGTGATGCAGGTTGGTTTTTAACTACAATTGATGATCATCTTTTGATTGGACCCGAAATGTGGAGCAGAAAAGCCAATCACTGATCATGGAGACTCAAAGCTTGACTTTAAAGGTGGAGATTGGAAAGACTGAGCTTGTATTGTCTACAGTTTCGGAGATTTTGTGCGACTTGTTTGAAAACTGAGAGACTGGGACTTTTTCCCCTGGAGCTTCGGAGGCTGAGAGGTGACCTGATAGAGGTTTATAAAATCATGAGAAGTATAGATAAGGTGAATGGCAGGTGTGTCCTTTCCCTCGGGTGGGGAATTTCAAGACTGGGCGGCATATTTTTTTAAAGTGAGAGGAAAAAGATTTTAAAAAGCCATGAGGGGCAATGTCTTTACACAGAGAGTAGTCCGTGTGTGGAATGTACTTCCAGAGGAGGTGGTGGATGTGGGTATAGTTACACTGTTTGAAAAATATTTCGATAAGTACATGAACAGGAAATATTCGGAGGGATATGGGCCAGGTGCAGGCAGTTGGGACTAGTTTAGGTTGAGATTATATCTGGCATGGACTGGGTGGACCGAAGGGTCTGTTCTGTGCTGTTTGACTCCATAACTGATAACAGGACTTTGCAAAGTAAATACAGAGAAACAATTTGCTCTTTTGGAAATTGAAGAGCATGAAGGAGAGGCTTTACATTAGAGCCAGGAGCTATTCTTCACACGGGATAGTTGAAATATGAAACTCTACCCCCTCCACCTCAAAAGTCTGCCACATTGAGGGTGAATTAAGGGTCACATTATTTTGATGAGTATAGGTGTCTGAAGGAAATGGGCTCCATTATCCATGACATTACTGATTGGCAGAATAAGCTTCAAAGACTGAGTGGCCTCCTCCTATCCTAACATTACTCCATTGGTGAGTAAGGAGAGTCAGACCAGGCGTGGGTACACCCCCCAGGGCCCAGTGTGGGAAGGCTATAAATAACAGAGAAACAGTGTTCCGATTCAGGCCCCTGCAGTCTGCAGAGAGAGAGTTTGATCTGAAGTTTTGTGGCCAGTGACAGACAAGGTTGGTACTGTTTTATTGGAGACTAAAGCACAAGGTAACGGCAACTTAAATAACCAGGGTCTGAAACTGAAGACAGTCACATATAAATTCAATCAGTAATGAAAGAGAAATCTATTTACTGAGAGAATGGTGGAAATGTGGAACTCCCTTCCAGAGGAAGTGGGTAAGGTGAATAAACACTGGGACGTTAACATGGACTTCCTTGGTTCAGAGGTAGGGACACTACCGCTGCATGACAAGAACCCTTATAGGGAGACAATGGCCTAATGGTATTATTACTAGACTGTTAATCCAGACATCCGGGTAATGTTCATGGGACTCGGGTTCAGATCCCGCAGTAACAGAGGGTGGAATTTGAATTTGAATATCTGGAATTAAGTGTCTAATTATCAGGGAAAACCCATCTGGGTCACTAATGTCCTTTAGGGAAGGGAACGGCCATCCTTACCTGGTCTGGCCTACATGTGACTCCTGGGTAATTAGGGATGGGAAATAAATGTTGGTCTTAAAAGTGACGCTCACATCCCATAAATGAATGAATTTTGAAGAAATACTGATACAATTAGAGGGGAGCAGGATCAATAGAAGGAAGAATAACAGGAAATATTAGTGGAAATTGTTGACAAGGGTGGGAGAAGGCTAGTGAGGAGGAGAAACACAGACAGTTGTGAAAGCTGAACAGCCTGTCTCTGAGCTGTAATTACTCCATCATTTTAAAAGGCCATATTGAGGTCTGTTGATGTTTATCCTGCTGGTCTGTACAAAGGGGGAGCTACAGTCAAACACTGGGAGCTCCCCAGGGCTGTGTCACTTCATTGGTTCACCCTCAGACAGAGACCAGAGCTAGTTCAGCTCCTGGCACTGGCAAAGACGGGCACAGAACCAGAGAGATGTTATGGCACAGAAACAGGTTCTTCAGCCAACAGTGACTGTACCATCCTGATTCCACTCAGCCGAACCTGGCCTGTAGTTCTGTGGGATCTAGTTCTTTTTCCATATAATATATATTTATTTATTTATTGAACAACTTTTACTCTTTTACAAAGAAAAGTTATAAAAGTACAAAAATACAGAAAGGTAGAAATAATGCCATATTATTATATTATAGTAATGTTAACTACCTACTTCTCTTCAAGATACAATCGCCTCATATTTACTTAGCTTAACCTAAATTAAAATAAACTCAAATTAAATGTTTCTCAAAGTTAATTGAGTTTTTTGAAGAAGTAACAACGAAGATTGATGAGGGTAAAGCAGTAGATGTGATCTATATGGACTTCAGTAAGGTGTTCGACAAGGTTCCCTGTGGGAGACTGATTAGCAAGGTTAGATCTCATGGAATACAGGGAGAACTAGCCATTTGGATACAGAACTGGCTCAAAGGTAGACGACAGAGGGTGGTGGTGGAGGGTTGTTTCTCAGTCTGGAGGTCTGTGACCAGTGGAGTGCCACAAGGAAAAGTGCTGGGTCCTCTACCTTTTGTCATTTACATAAATGATTTGGATGCGAGCATAAGAGGGACAGTTAGTAAGTCTGCTGATGACACCAAAATTGGAGGTGTAGTGGACAGCAAAGAGGGTTGCCTCAGATTACAACAAGATCTGGACCAGATGGGTCAATGGGCTGAAATGTGGCAGATGGAGTTCAATTCAGATAAATGCGAGGTGCTGCATTTTGGGAAAGCAAATCTTAGCAGGACTTATACACTTAATAGTAAGGTCCTAGGGAGTGTTGCTGAACAAAGAGACATTGGATTGCAGGCTCATAGCTCCTTGAAAGTGGAGTCACAGGTAGATAGGATAGTGATGAAGGCGTTTGGTATGCTTTCCTTTATTGGTCAGAGTGTTGAGTACAGGAGTTGGGAGGTCATGTTGCTGCTGTACAGGACATTGGTTAGGCCACTGTTGGAATATTGCGTGCAATTCTGGTCTCCTTCCTATCGGAAAGATGTTGTGAAACTTGAAAGGATTCAGAAAAGATTTACAAGGATGTTGCCAGGGTTGGAGGGTTTGAGCTATAGGGAGAGGCTGAATAGGCTGGGGCTGTTTTCCCTGGAGCGTCAGAGGCTGAGGGGTGACCTTTTAGAGTTTTACAATATTATGAGGGGCATGGATAGGGTAAATTGGCAAAGTCTTTTCCCTGGGGTGGGGGGAGTCCAGAACTAGAGGGCATAGGTTTAGGGTGAGAGGGGAAATATATAAAAGAGACGTAAGGGGCAACCTTTTCACGCAGAGGGTGGTACGTGTATGGACTGAGCTGCCAGAGGATGTGGTGGAGGCTGGTACAATTGCAACATTTAAGAGGCATCTGGATGGGTATATGAATAGGAAGGGTTTGGAGGGATATGGGCTGGGTGCTGGCAGGTGGGACTAGATTGGGTTGGGATATCTGGTCGGCGTGGACAGGTTGGACCGAAGGGTCTGTTTCCACGCTGTACAGCTCTGACTCTGACTCTAAATGAAACAGTATTAAGTTAAATTACAATCCAATAAAATGACATTACATGACACAACGTTACATTACTCCACTTGCTGCACCTTCACAGAAACTCCTGTCCACAGTTATTATACCGAAATTCACTCGGACCTCCTCCCTCTCACCGTGGTCCCCAGACCACTAAATACAACCCTTGCGGTTATATAAGGCCCTAATCTGTCCCAGCGATAGGTCCATGTCCATGTAAGTTAGAAAGGGCCCCCCTGTCTTATAAAATTACTCTGTTCCATGGCGCACCATACTTGTCAAATTATCTTGGGGGATGTGTTCCATCACAAGTCTGTGCCACCCCACAAGACCTGGAGGTTTCTCTGGTATCCAGTTCATGAGGATGTTCTTCCTCACACAGTGTGTAAGAATGTTAAATAACCTCTTCCTGTGCTCACCCAGACAGGGCAGATGCAGTAGTCCCAAACAAAGGGATACCGGATTCACCTTAACTTTAACTGGAGTTCAAGTTTTGCTTCATTAATAGGATGTGGGTTTCACTGGCTGGACCAGCACTTATTGCTCATCCCTAACTGCCCTTGAGAAGGTAATGGTGGGCCCATGTTTCTGTGGCAGAGGATGCTCTTGGGCAGGAAACTCCAGGGTTTTGACTCAGTGACAGTGAAGGAACAGTGATACATTTCCAAGTCAGGATGGGGAGTGGCTTGGAGGGAATGTGCAGAGGGTGGTGGTCCCATGTATCTGCTACCCTTGTCCTTCTAGATGGCAGTGGTTGTGGGTTTGGAAGGTGCTGTATGAGGATCTTTGGTGAATTTCTGCAGTGTATCTTGTAGAATAGGACACACTGCTGCTACTGAGCATCAGTAATGGAGGGAGTGGATGCTTATGGATGTGTTGCCAATCAAGTGGCTGCTTTAACCTGGATGGTGTCAACCTTCTTGAGTGTTGTGCCTTCCAAATGAACCTGTTGGACCATAACCTTGTGTTGTGTGATTTCTAACTTCTTGAGTGTTGTTGGGACTGCCCCCATCCAGGAAGGTGGGGAGTATCCCACACACCCCTGGCTTGAGCCTTTTTTTTTGGAAGACTGTGTTTTTTGGGAGGGGGGGGGGGGGGTTGATCAGGAGGTGAGTAGCACACTGCAGTATCCCAGGCCTCTGGCCTAGGCTTGTAGCCACAGTATTTGTGCAGCTAGACCAGTTCAGTTTCTGATCTATGTTGATGGGGCTATTAGTGATGGTAATGCCATTGAGTGCCATCCAGCAATGGTTAGATTCTCTCTTGTCAGAGATGGTCATTCTCTGGCACTCATATGATGCGACTATTACTTGTCAATGAACAGCCAAAGGTCAGATATTACCCAGGCCTTGCTCCATTCAGACTTGGATTGCTTCAATAGCTGAGGAATTAAAAATGGTGTTGACCATTGTGCAATCATCAGCTAACATTACATTTCTGATTTTCAAATGGAGGGATACAGACAGACTGGATGGTTACTAGGATACAGGCAGACTGGGTGAACACTGGGATACAGGCAGACTGGGTGGACACTGGGATACAGGCAGACTGGGTGTACACATGGATTCAGACAGTCTGGGTGGACACTGGGAAGCACATACTGGGTGTACACTGGGATACAGACAGACGGCATGTAATCTGGTATACAGGCTGACTGGGTGTATCTTAGGATACAGGAAGACTGGGTGTACACTGGGATACACGCATATTGGGTGTACATGGAGGCACATACCAATTGGGTGTACATTGGGACACAGGCAAACTGGGTGTACACTGGTATACAGGCCGACTGGGTGAGAACTAGGATACAGGCAGACTGGGTGCACATGGAGACACAGACAGACTGGGTGTTCACTGGTATACAGGCAGATTGGGTGTATACAAGGATACAGGCAGACTGGGTCTACATTGAGACATAGGGGAGAAAGTGAGGACTGCAGATGCTGGAGATCAGAGCTGAAAATGTGTTGCTGGAAAAGCGCAGCAGGTCAGGCAGCATCCAAGGAGCAGGAGAATCGACGTTTCAGGCATGAGCCCTTCTTCAGGAATGAGGAAAGTGTGCCCATCAGGCTAAGATAAAAGGTAGGGAGGAGGGACCTGATGGAAGATTCTGGAACAGTTGTTCCCCAAGTCCCTCCTCCCTACCTTTTATCTTAGCCAGCTGGACACACTTTCCTCATTCCTGAAGAAGGGCTCATGCCCGAAACATCGATTCTCCTGTTCCTTGGATGCTGCCTGACCTGCTGCGCTTTTCCAGCAACACATTTTCAGCTCTACATTGAGACATAGACCAACTGGTTGTACACTAAGTTACAGATAGACTGAGTGCACACTGGATCATAGATAGACTGGGTGTATATTGGGATACAGACGGACTGAGTGTACACTGAGATACAGACTGGGTGTACTCTGGGATACAGGCAGACTGGGTATACACTAGGATACAGATGGACTGGCTGTACACAGGGATACAGGCAGACTGGCTGTACACTGCAATACAGATGGACTGGGTGTACACTGAGATACAGACACACAGTGTGTACACTGGTACACAGATAGACTGGGTGTATTGAGACACAGACAGACTGAGGGTACACTGGGACACAGAGACTGGGTGTACACTGGGGTACAAGCAGACTGGGTGTACCCAGGTATACAGATGGACTGAGTGTACACAGGGATATAGGCAGACTGCATGTATACTGGGATTCAGACAGAGTGGGTGTACACTGGGATATAGGCAGTCTTGTGTACAGGGAAACAAAGACTGACTGGGTGTACACGGGGATACAGGAAGCCTGGGTGTACATTGGGATATGGGCAGACTGGGTGTATACTGGGATACAGGCACACTGGTTGTACATGGCGATGCAGGTAGACTGGGTGAACACTGGGATACGAGCAAACTAGATGTATACTGGGATACAGACAGATACGTGTACAATGGGATACAGGCAGACTGGGTGTGAACTGGGATACAGGCAGTCTGGGTGTACACTGGGATATGGGAAGACTGGATGTACACTGGGAAACAGACAGACTGTGTGTACACTGGGACACAGGCAGACTGTGTGTACACTGAGACACAGACAGACTGGGTGAACATTGGGATACAGGCAGACTGGGTGTACACTGGGACACAAGCAGACTGGGTGTACACTGAGACACAGACAGACTGGGTGAACACTGGGACACAGACAGACTGGGTGAACATTGGGATACAGACAGACTGGGTGTACACTGAGACACAGACAGACTGGGTATACATTGGGATACAGACAGACTGTGTGTACACGGAGATACAGGCAGATTGTGTGTATACTGGGATACAGACAGACTGGGTATGCACCAAGACACAGGGTGTACACTGGGATACAGAGAAACTGGGACTATCAGGGATATAGGCCGACTGGGTCTACACTGGGATATGGAGAGAATGGATGTACAGTGGGAGACAAACAGACTGGGTGTACACTGGGACACAGAGAAACTGGGTGTTCACTGGGAATCAGACTGGGTGTACATTGGGATATAAGCCATCTGGGGGCACACTTGGACACAGACAAACTATGTGTACAGTGAGATACAGACAGACTGAGTGTATACTGGGAATGCATTGACACTGGGATACAGGCAGACTGGGTGTGAACTGGGACACAGGCAATCTTGTGTATACTGAAACATAGATGGACAGGGTGTACACTGGGATACAGGCAGACTAGGTGTACACTGAGACACAGACAGGATGTACACTGTGATACAGACTGGGTGTACACTGGGATACAGGCAGACTGGCCATACATTGGGATACAGAGAGAGTGGGGTGTACACTGAGACACAGACAGACTGGGTGTACACCATGAGGGAGTGGGTGAGGGAGGCTGTGCACCATTATTGTTCTGCATTCATTGAAGCAAAACATGGAAAGGATTAAAACTCACATCTCTGAGATTGAACGTGATCTCCAAATTGGTCCAGAAGTTATTGGAGAAGTCAGGGTACATGTCGAGAACCTCGAGCAGATCATCTCGCAGGATACGATGTAAATCACAGTATGTAAGAGCCCGGACATCAGAGTTAGATTTCCCTGGCCTGGCATAAAGGCTGATCGGTTCTCCAAATGTGTCGTTCTTCCCTGGAATAATAAAAAAAACCCAAAAATATCAAACCTCTGCACTGGGACCACACAATGTTCAGAGAGTCTGACCAGCCTGGCTCTGTGGGGAGCACTGTCATGTCTGGGGGAGAAGTCACACATTCATGTCTCACTCCAGGATCTTTTTCAGAAACAGGAGCAGGTCATTCAGCCCATCGATTGAATGATTTCTTCTTATACCCTTGGAGCAGGTTTGTGGGAACCCACCATTCTTTTCCAAACGTGTGGTACATTTTTGCTGAGCTCACATTGGTGGTTCTTTGTAAGAGAAGTCACGTTTAGTCCCATATTCCTACTTACTATTGGTCAGCCTATGTATTCCTCATCCTCAAGATGTGGTCTAAATCCTTTTGAGAATTAGTTACGTAACAATTCCAACCACCTTTTCCAGTCGACTCTTTCAGACTGACAACTCTCTGGGTGAGAAAAGCAATCTGCTAGGTCTTTTGCCGATCAATTTGAATCAGTGGTCTTTGGTTTTTGCCAGATAGCAGAACAATTTTATTTAATCCATCTCAGTGCTTCACAAGCATTTTCCCACTGACACCCCAAACCAAGGCTTGAAAATTGTCTCATGCCCTCAGACAGAGTAAGGACCTGCTTGAGCAGGATATCTTGGTCCTCAGCGGCACGGTGGCTCAGTGGTTAGCACTGCTGCCTCACAGCGCCAGGGACCCGGGTTCAATTCCCACCTTAGGCGACTGTCTGTGTGGAGTTTGTACATTCTCCCCGTGTCTGCGTGGGTTTCCTCCGGGTGTTCTAGTTTCCTCCCACAGTCCAAAGATGCACAGGTCAGGTGAATTGGCCATGCTAAATTGCCCATAGAGTTAGGTGCATTAGTCAGGGTGGGTGGGTTGCTCTTCGGAGGGTCACTGTGGACTGGTTGGGCCAAAGGGCCTGTTTCCACACTGTGGGGAATCTAATCTAATCATTCAGCTCCCCAGCAGCCATTGCTAGCATTCTCAAGACCCTAAAATCTAACTTGGGATCCCTAGTTGGCGTCTTCTCCTCCATTTTGGGAAGCTCAGCTCTCTTGAATCTGACTATAATGAAGAAGGATATCTAAGAGAACAAAAGGATCTTAATCCGAATGGATGGTGGATGAATTTTTATTTTGATAAGTGCAAGGCTTTTGGACTTTGGTAAAGCAAACCAGGGTAGGACTTACACAGTAGGGCCGTGTGGAGTGCTGTTGAACAGAGAGACTGAGGAGTTCAGGTACATAGTTCCTTGAAGGTGGTGTCACGGGTAGACAAGGTAGGGAAGAAGGCATTTGTCTCACTTGCCTTCATTGGTCACACCTTTCAGTACAGGAGTTGGCACATCGTGCCATGGTTATACAGGACTTTGGTGAGGGCACTTTTGGCGTACTGTGCACAGTTCTGATGACAATGCTTTGGGGAGGATATTACAACGGACAGGGTACAGAAAAGATTTACAAGGATGTTACCAGGACTGGGAAGGTTTGAGTTATAAGGAGAGGCTGGGGCTATTTTTCCTGGAGCATAGGAGGTTGAGAGGTGAACTTATAGAGGTTAATAAAATTACAAGGATCATAAGGAAGGTGAGTAGCAAAGGTCTTTTCCCCAGGGTATGGGAGTTCAAAACTGGAGGACAAACGTTCAAGGTGAGATGGGGTAGATTTAAATGGGACCTGAGGGGCAATTTGTTTCACACTGAGAGTAGTTTATATGTCACAGAGAGTCATAGAGTCCTACAGCACAGAGACAGGCCCTTTGGCCCAAACTGGTCCATGCCGACCAAAATGTCCATCCATGCTAACCCCATTTCCCTGCACTTGGCCCATATCCTTCTAACCCTTTCCTATCTGTGTATTTGTCCAAATGCCTTTTAAATGTCGTTAATGTCCCCACCTCAACCACTTCCCCGACAGCTCATTCCATCTGCGTACCACCCTCTGTGTGAATAACATTACTCCTCAGGGTCCCTTTTATTCTTTCCCCTTGAACCTTAAACTGACCCCCTCTAGTCCTCGGTTCCCCAACCCTGGGAAAATGACTGAGTGCGTTCACCCTACCCAGGCCTCTCATGATCTTATACACTGCTATAAGATCTCAGTCTCCTACACTTTAAAAAAAAAAAGTCCCAGCTTGTCCAACCTCTCCCTATAACTCAGACCAGTGAGTCCTGGCAACATCCTTCTAAGTTTTTTCAGCCCTCTCTCTAGTTTCATAACATCCTTCCTATAGCAAGGTGACCAAAATGTGGAAGCACGTGCCAGAGGGAGTGGTAGTTGCAGGTTTAGTTACAACATTTAAAAGATATTTGGACAGGTGCATGAATTAGAAAGGTTTAGAGGGATAAGGTAGACAAACAGGAGACTGGGGGAACACAGCGAGGCAGGCAGCATCAGGAGGGAGAGGGATACAGCAAGGCAGGCAGCATCAGGAGGGAGAGGGAACACAGCAAGGCAGGCAGCATCAGGAGGGAGGGGGATACAGCAAGGCAGGCAGCATCAGGAGGGAGAGGGAACACAGCAAGGCAGGCAGAATCAGGAGGGAGGGGGATACAGCAAGGCAGGCAGCATCAGGAGGGAGAGGGAACACAGCAAGGCAGGCAGCATCAGGAGGGAGAGGGATACAGCAAGGCAGGCAGCATCAGGAGGGAGAGGGAACACAGCAAGGCAGGCAGTATCAGGAGGGAGGGGGATACAGCAAGGCAGGCAGCATCAGGAGGGAGAGGGAACACAGCAAGGCAGGCAGCATCAGGAGGGAGGGGGACACAGCAAGGCAGGCAGTATCAGGAGGGAGGGGGACACAGCAAGGCAGGCAGCATCAGGAGGGAGGGGGACACAGCAAGGCAGGCAGTATCAGGAGGGAGGGGGACACAGCAAGGCAGGCAGCATCAGGAGGGAGGGGGACACAGCAAGGCAGGCAGTATCAGGAGGGAGGGGGACACAGCAAGGCAGGCAGTATCAGGAGGGAGGGGGACACAGCAAGGCAGGCAGCATCAGGAGGGAGAGGGAACACAGCAAGGCAGGCAGCATCAGGTTGGAGGGGGACACAGCAAGGCAGGCAGCATCAGGAGGGAGAGGGAACACAGCAAGGCAGGCAGCATCAGGAGGGAGGGGGACACAGCAAGGCAGGCAGTATCAGGAGGGAGGGGGACACAGCAAGGCAGGCAGCATCAGGAGGGAGGGGGACACAGCAAGGCAGGCAGTATCAGGAGGGAGGGGGACACAGCAAGGCAGGCAGCATCAGGAGGGAGGGGGACACAGCAAGGCAGGCAGTATCAGGAGGGAGGGGGACACAGCAAGGCAGGCAGTATCAGGAGGGAGGGGGACACAGCAAGGCAGGCAGCATCAGGAGGGAGGGGGACACAGCAAGGCAGGCAGCATCAGGAGGGAGAGGGAACACAGCAAGGCAGGCAGCATCAGGAGGGAGGGGGACACAGCAAGGCAGGCAGTATCAGGAGGGAGGGGGACACAGCAAGGCAGGCAGCATCAGGAGGGAGGGGGACACAGCAAGGCAGGCAGTATCAGGAGGGAGGGGGACACAGCAAGGCAGGCAGCATCAGGAGGGAGAGGGAACACAGCAAGGCAGGCAGAATCAGGAGGGAGGGGAACACAGCAAGGCAGGCAGAATCAGGAGGGAGGGGAACACAGCAAGGCAGGCAGAATCAGGAGGGAGGGGGACACAGCAAGGCAGGCAGCATCAGGAGGGAGAGGGAACACAGCAAGGCAGGCAGAATCAGGAGGGAGGGGAACACAGCAAGGCAGGCAGAATCAGGAGGGAGGGGGACACAGCAAGGCAGGCAGCATCAGGAGGGAGAGGGAACACAGCAAGGCAGGCAGAATCAGGAGGGAGGGGGACACAGCAAGGCAGGCAGAATCAGGAGGGAGAGGGATACAGCAAGGCAGGCAGTATCAGGAGGGAGGGGGACACAGCGAGGCAGGCAGAATCAGGAGGGAGGGGAACACAGCAAGGCAGGCAGCATCAGGAGGGAGAGGGAACACAGCAAGGCAGGCAGAATCAGGAGGGAGGGGGACACAGCAAGGCAGGCAGAATCAGGAGGGAGAGGGATACAGCAAGGCAGGCAGTATCAGGAGGGAGGGGGACACAGCAAGGCAGGCAGTATTAGGAGGGAGGGGTACACAGCAAGGCAGGCAGTATCAGGTTGGAGGGGGACACAGCAAGGCAGGCAGTATCAGGAGGGAGAGGGACACAGCAAGGCAGACAGTATCAGGAGGGAGAGGGACACAGCAAGGCAGGCAGTATCAGGAGGGAGGGGGACACAGCAAGGCAGGCAGAATCAGGAGGGAGGGGGACACAGCAAGGCAGGCAGTATTAGGAGGGAGGGGTACACAGCAAGGCAGGCAGTATCAGGTTGGAGGGGGACACAGCAAGGCAGGCAGTATCAGGAGGGAGAGGGACACAGCAAGGCAGACAGTATCAGGAGGGAGAGGGACACAGCAAGGCAGGCAGTATCAGGAGGGAGGGGGACACAGCAAGGCAGGCAGTATCAGGAGGGAGGGGGACACAGCAAGGCAGGCAGTATCAGGTTGGAGGGGGACACAGCAAGGCAGGCAGTATTAGGAGGGAGGGGTACACAGCAAGGCAGGCAGTATCAGGAGGGAGAGGGACACAGCAAGGCAGGCAGTATCAGGAGGGAGAGGGATACAGCAAGGCAGGCAGTATCAGGAGGGAGGGGGACACAGCAAGGCAGGCAGTATTAGGAGGGAGGGGTACACAGCAAGGCAGGCAGTATCAGGTTGGAGGGGGACACAGCAAGGCAGGCAGTATCAGGAGGGAGAGGGACACAGCAAGGCAGACAGTATCAGGAGGGAGAGGGACACAGCAAGGCAGGCAGTATCAGGAGGGAGGGGGACACAGCAAGGCAGGCAGAATCAGGAGGGAGGGGGACACAGCAAGGCAGGCAGTATTAGGAGGGAGGGGTACACAGCAAGGCAGGCAGTATCAGGTTGGAGGGGGACACAGCAAGGCAGGCAGTATCAGGAGGGAGAGGGACACAGCAAGGCAGACAGTATCAGGAGGGAGAGGGACACAGCAAGGCAGGCAGTATCAGGAGGGAGGGGGACACAGCAAGGCAGGCAGTATCAGGAGGGAGGGGGACACAGCAAGGCAGGCAGTATCAGGTTGGAGGGGGACACAGCAAGGCAGGCAGTATTAGGAGGGAGGGGTACACAGCAAGGCAGGCAGTATCAGGAGGGAGAGGGACACAGCAAGGCAGGCAGTATCAGGAGGGAGGGGGACACAGCAAGGCAGGCAGTATCAGGAGGGAGGGGGACACAGCAAGGCAGGCAGTATCAGGAGGGAGGGGGACACAGCAAGGCAGGCAGTATCAGGAGGGAGGGGGACACAGCAAGGCAGGCAGTATCAGGAGGGAGAGGGACACAGCAAGGCAGGCAGTATCAGGAGGGAGGGGGACACAGCAAGGCAGGCAGTATCAGGAGGGAGGGGGACACAGCAAGGCAGGCAGTATCAGGAGGGAGGGGGACACAGCAAGGCAGGCAGTATCAGGAGGGAGAGGGACACAGCAAGGCAGGCAGTATCAGGAGGGAGGGGGACACAGCAAGGCAGGCAGTATCAGGAGGGAGGGGGACACAGCAAGGCAGGCAGTATCGGGAGGGAGAGGGACACAGCAAGGCAGGCAGTATCAGGAGGGAGAGGGATACAGCAAGGCAGGCAGTATCAGGAGGGAGGGGGACACAGCAAGGCCGGCAGTATCAGGAGGGAGGGGGACACAGCAAGGCAGGCAGTATCAGGAGGGAGGGGGACACAGCAAGGCAGGCAGCATCAGGAGGGAGGGGGACACAGTAAGGCAGGCAGTATCAGGAGGGAGAGGGACACAGCAAGGCAGGCAGTATCAGGAGGGAGGGGGACACAGCAAGGCAGGCAGTATCAGGAGGGAGGGGGACACAGCAAGGCAGGCAGTATCAGGAGGGAGAGGGACACAGCAAGGCAGGCAGTATCAGGAGGGAGGGGGACACAGCAAGGCAGGCAGTATCAGGAGGGAGGGGGACACAGCAAGGCAGGCAGTATCGGGAGGGAGAGGGACACAGCAAGGCAGGCAGTATCAGGAGGGAGAGGGACACAGCAAGGCAGGCAGTATCAGGAGGGAGAGGGATACAGCAAGGCAGGCAGTATCAGGAGGGAGGGGGACACAGCAAGGCCGGCAGTATCAGGAGGGAGGGGGACACAGCAAGGCAGGCAGCATCAGGAGGGAGGGGGACACAGCAAGGCAGGCAGTATCAGGGGGGAGGGGGACACAGCAAGGCAGGCAGTATCAGGAGGGAGGGGGACACAGCAAGGCAGGCAGTATCAGGAGGGAGAGGGACACAGCAAGGCAGGCAGTATCAGGAGGGAGAGGGACACAGCAAGGCAGGCAGTATCAGGAGGGAGGGGGACACAGCAAGGGAGGCAGTATCAGGAGGGAGAGGGACACAGCAAGGCAGGCAGCATCAGGAGGGAGAGGGACACAGCAAGGCAGGCAGTATCAGGAGGGAGAGGGACACAGCAAGGCAGGCAGCATCAGGAGGGAGAGGGACACAGCAAGGCAGGCAGTATCAGGAGGGAGAGGGACACAGCAAGGCAGGCAGTATCAGGAGGGAGGGGGACACAGCAAGGCAGGCAGTATCAGGAGGGAGGGGAACACAGCAAGGCAGGCAGCATCAGGAGGGAGAGGGACACAGCAAGGCAGGCAGTATCAGGAGGGAGGGGGACACAGCAAGGGAGGCAGTATCAGGAGGGAGGGGGACACAGCAAGGCAGGCAGTATCAGGAGGGAGAGGGACACAGCAAGGGAGGCAGTATCAGGAGGGAGGGGGACACAGCAAGGCAGGCAGCATCAGGAGGGAGGGGGACACAGCAAGGCAGGCAGTATCAGGAGGGAGGGGGACACAGCAAGGCAGGCAGTATCAGGAGGGAGGGGGACACAGCAAGGCAGGCAGCATCAGGAGGGAGAGGGACACAGCAAGGCAGGCAGTATCGGGAGGGAGAGGGACACAGCAAGGCAGGCAGTATCAGGAGGGAGAGGGACACAGCAAGGCAGGCAGCATCAGGAGGGAGGGGGACACAGCAAGGCAGGCAGTATCAGGAGGGAGGGGGACACAGCAAGGCAGGCAGTATCGGGAGGGAGAGGGACACAGCAAGGCAGGCAGCATCAGGAGGGAGGGGAACACAGCAAGGCAGGTAGTATCAGGAGGGAGGGGGACACAGCAAGGCAGGCAGTATCAGGAGGGAGGGGGACACAGCAAGGCAGGTAGTATCAGGAGGGAGAGGGACACAGCAAGGCAGGCAGTATCAGGAGGGAGGGGGACACAGCAAGGCAGGTAGTATCAGGAGGGAGAGGGACACAGCAAGGCAGGCAGTATCAGGAGGGAGAGGGACACAGCAAGGCAGGCAGTATCAGGAGGGAGGGGGACACAGCAAGGCAGGTAGTATCAGGAGGGAGAGGGACACAGCAAGGCAGGCAGTATTAGGAGGGAGGGGGACACAGCAAGGCAGGCAGTATCAGGAGGGAGAGGGACACAGCAAGGCAGGCAGTATCAGGAGGGAGGGGGACACAGCAAGGCAGGCAGTATCAGGAGGGAGGGGGACACAGCAAGGCAGGCAGTATCAGGAGGGAGAGAGACACAGCAAGGCAGGCAGTATCAGGAGGGAGGGGGACACAGCAAGGCAGGCAGTATCAGGAGGGAGGGGGACACAGTAAGGCAGGCAGCATCAGGAGGGAGAGGGACACAGCAAGGCAGGCAGTATCAGGAGGGAGGGGGACACAGCAAGGCAGGCAGTATCAGGAGGGAGGGGGACACAGCAAGGCAGGCAGTATCAGGAGGGAGAGGGACACAGCAAGGCAGGCAGTATCAGGAGGGAGAGGGACACAGCAAGGCAGGCAGTATCAGGAGGGAGAGGGACACAGCAAGGCAGGCAGTATCAGGAGGGAGGGGGACACAGCAAGGCAGGCAGTATCAGGAGGGAGGGGGACACAGCAAGGCAGGCAGTATCAGGAGGGAGGGGGACACAGCAAGGCAGGCAGTATCAGGAGGGAGGGGGACACAGCAAGGCAGGCAGTATCAGGAGGGAGGGAGGGGGACACAGCAAGGCAGGCAGTATCAGGAGGGAGGGAGGGGGACACAGCAAGGCAGGCAGTATCAGGAGGGAGGGAGGGGGACACAGCAAGGCAGGCAGCATCAGGAGGGAGGGGGACACAGCAAGGCAGGCAGTATCAGGAGGGAGAGGGACACAGTAAGGCAGGCAGTATCAGGAGGGAGGGGGACACAGCAAGGCAGGCAGTATCAGGAGGGAGGGGGACACAGCAAGGCAGGCAGTATCAGGAGGGAGGGGGAACACAGCAAGGCAGGCAGTATCAGGAGGGAGAGGGACACAGTAAGGCAGGCAGTATCAGGAGGGAGAGGGACACAGCAATGCAGGCAGTATCAGGAGGGAGGGGAACACAGCAAGGCAGGCAGTATCAGGAGGGAGAGGGACACAGCAAGGCAGGCAGTATCAGGAGGGAGAGGGACACAGCAAGGCAGGCAGTATCAGGAGGGAGGGGGACACAGCAAGGCAGGCAGTATCAGGAGGGAGAGGGACACAGTAAGGCAGGCAGTATCAGGAGGGAGGGGGACACAGCAAGGCAGGCAGTATCAGGAGGGAGAGGGACACAGCAAGGCAGGCAGTATCAGGAGGGAGAGGGGGACACAGCAAGGCAGGCAGTATCAGGAGGGAGAGGGACACAGCAAGGCAGGCAGTATCAGGAGGGAGAGGGACACAGCAAGGCAGGCAGTATCAGGAGGGAGGGGGACACAGCAAGGCAGGCAGTATCAGGAGGGAGGGGGACACAGCAAGGGAGGCAGTATCAGGAGGGAGAGGGACACAGCAAGGCAGGCAGTATCAGGAGAGAGAGGGACACAGTAAGGCAGGCAGTATCAGGAGGGAGGGGGACACAGCAAGGCAGGCAGTATCAGGAGGGAGAGGGACACAGCAAGGCAGGCAGTATCAGGAGGGAGAGGGGGACACAGCAAGGCAGGCAGTATCAGGAGGGAGAGGGACACAGCAAGGCAGGCAGCATCAGGAGGGAGAGGGACACAGCAAGGCAGGCAGTATCAGGAGGGAGAGGGACACAGCAAGGCAGGCAGTATCAGGAGGGAGAGGGACACAGCAAGGCAGGCAGTATCAGGAGGGAGGGGGACACAGCAAGGCAGCATCAGGAGGGAGGGGGACACAGCAAGGCAGGCAGTATCAGGAGGGAGAGGGACACAGCAAGGCAGGCAGTATCAGGAGGGAGGGGGACACAGCAAGGCAGGCAGCATCAGGAGGGGGAGAGGGACACAGCAAGGCAGGCAGCATCAGGAGGGAGAGGGACACAGCAAGGCAGACAGTATCAGGAGGGAGGGGGACACAGCAAGGCAGGCAGCATCAGGAGGGAGAGGGACACAGCAAGGCAGGCAGTATCAGGAGGGAGGGGGACACAGCAAGGCAGGCAGTATCAGGAGGGAGAGGGACACAGCAAGGCAGGCAGTATCAGGAGGGAGAGGGACACAGCAAGGCAGGCAGTATCAGGAGGGAGGGGGACACAGCAAGGCAGCATCAGGAGGGAGGGGGACACAGCAAGGCAGGCAGTATCAGGAGGGAGGGGGACACAGCAAGGCAGGCAGCATCAGGAGGGGGAGAGGGACACAGCAAGGCAGGCAGCATCAGGAGGGAGAGGGACACAGCAAGGCAGGCAGTATCAGGAGGGAGAGGGACACAGTAAGGCAGGCAGTATCAGGAGGGAGGGGGACACAGCAAGGCAGGCAGTATCAGGAGGGAGGGGGACACAGCAAGGCAGGCAGTATCAGGAGGGAGGGGGAACACAGCAAGGCAGGCAGCATCAGGAGGGAGAGGGACACAGCAAGGCAGGCAGTATCAGGAGGGAGGGGGATAGAGCAAGGCAGGCAGTATCAGGAGGGAGAGAGACACAGCAAGGCAGGCAGTATCAGGAGGGAGGGGGACACAGCAAGGCAGGCAGTATCAGGAGGGAGGGGGATAGAGCAAGGCAGGCAGTATCAGGAGGGAGGGGGACACAGCAAGGCAGGCAGTATCAGGAGGGAGGGGGACACAGCAAGGCAGGCAGTATCAGGAGGGAGGGGAACACAGCAAGGCAGGCAGTATCAGGAGGGAGGGGGACACAGCAAGGCAGGCAGTATCAGGAGGGAGGGGAACACAGCAAGGCAGGCAGTATCAGGAGGGAGGGGAACACAGCAAGGCAGGCAGTATCAGGAGGGAGAGGGACACAGTAAGGCAGGCAGTATCAGGAGGGAGGGGGACACAGCAAGGCAGGCAGTATCAGGAGGGAGAGGGACACAGTAAGGCAGGCAGTATCAGGAGGGAGGGGAACACAGCAAGGCAGGCAGTATCAGGAGGGAGAGGGAACACAGTAAGGCAGGCAGCATCAGGAGGTGAAGAAGTTAACATTTCAGGTGTAACCCTTTCTCTGGACTGGGGGTGGGTGTTGGGGGAAGCTGCAGATAAAGAGGGTGATGGGGGCAGGTGGTGAAGTGGGGATAGACTGAAGGCAGGCAGAGGGTATGACCTGGTTGGTCAATGGGAGGAATGAATCCGGTGGGTGGGTGGGGATATGGGCCTGGCTTACTTTGGGGAAATCTGGTCAATGTGGATGAGTTGGAGCAAAGGGCGTGTTTCTGTGCTGTATATCTTTGTAACTTTATAAGATGGAAAGCCTCTATCCTTTAGCTCTCTCTATCTCTTCTGTTCCAAGAAGGAACAATCTGAAACCTTTCAGCTCCCTCATCCCTGGGAACAGCCTGCTGAAGCTGGCTGAGGGTTTGCTGTCTTTTACAAAGTTGCCCCATGGGGCTGGGGCTGAGCCAGTGATTTGTAAATTTGTTGTACACTCCCTTTGCTTTTCACCTTGTATTCCTGTTTGTCTAACCACCTTGCCAATGTGCCCTGCCACCCTGTGCGAAAGGTTGCCAATCTCTCCCTGATTGTCCCCTCTTTGAAAGTCCTGCCGTTTCTGATGCACAGCCTTGCTTTAGTTTCTCTCCCAAATTGCAACAATTCACACATCCCACAGTGAACCCCATCTGCCGAGCATCATGTAGATTCACCACCCTGGCTAGGTCACTGTGAAATCCATAACAGACTGGCTACAGCACAGAAACAGGCCATTCAGCCCATCATGTTTTCACTGGCTCTCTAAAGGAGCAATTCGATTACAGCCACTCGCCCACTCTTTCCCCATAACATTCTTCCTTTTCAGGTAATCATCCAATTCCCTCTTGATTGAACTGGCCCCACCACACTCTGCAGACCGCCCACTGCGTGGTCCTCATGTTTTCCTGAGAACCTTTCGGTGGTGCTGTCTGATTCTCAATCCTTCCATCAATGGGTACTGTTGCTCCCTATCTATTCTGATCTGGTCCCTCATGATTCTTAATCATTCCATCAAACCCCATCTTGATCTCCTCTAGGAAATCAGTCCCAACCTCTCCAATCTTCCTGAAGATCCTCGAAATATCTGCTGGGCTGTCAATCAGCCGAAAATGAGGACTGCACTCCACTGGTCACAGGCCTCCAGTCTGAAAAACAACCCTCCACCACCACCCTCTGTCTTCTACCTTTGAGCCAGTTCTGTACCAAATGGCTAGTGCTCCCTGTATTCCATGAGATCTAACCTTGCTAATCAGTCTCCCATGGGGAACCTTGTCGAACGCCTTACTGAAGTCCATATAGATCACATCTACTGCTCTGCCCTCATCAATCCTCTTTGTTACTTCCTCAAAAAACTCAATCAAGTCTGTGAGACATGATTGCCCATGCACAAAGCCATGTTGACTATCCCTAATCAGTCCTTGCCTTTCCAAATACATGTACATCCTGTCCCTCAGGATTCCCTCCAACAACTTGCCCACCACCAAGGTCAGGCTCACTGGTCTATAGTCCCCTGGCTTGTCCTTACCACCCTTCTTAAACAGTGGCACCACGTTTGCCAACCTCCAGTCTTCTGGCACCTCACCTGTGACTATCGATGGCATTTATCATTTATGTAATATTTTGGATGCGAGCATAAGAGGTATAGTTAGTAAATTTGCAGATGACACCAAAATTGGAGGTGTAGTGGACAGCAAAGAGGGTTGCTTTGGATCACAAGATTAGAAGTGGGAGACTGAGTTTAATTCAGATAAATGCGAGGTGCTGCATTTTGGGAAAGCAAATCTTAGCAGGACTTATCCACTTAATGGTAAGGTCCTAGGGAGTGTTGCTGAACAAAGAGACCTTGGAGTGCAGGTTCATAGTTCCTTGAAAGTGGAGTCACAGGTAGATAGGATAGTGAAGGGGGTGTTTGGTATGCTTTCCTTTATTGGTCAGAGTATTGAGTACAGGAGTTGGGAGGTCATGTTCCGGCTGTACAGGACATTGGTTAGGCCACTGTTGGAATATTGTGTGCAATTCTGGTCTCCTTCCTATTGGAAAGATGTTGTGTAACTTGAAAGGGTTCAGAAAAAATTTACAAAGATGTTGCCAGGGTTGGAGGATTTGAGCTATAGGGAGAGGCTGAACAGGCTGGGGCTGTTTTCCCTGGAGTGTCGGAGGCTGAGGGGTGACCTTATAGAGGTTTACAAAATTATGAGGGACATGGATAGGATAAATAGACAAAGTCTTTTCCCTGGGGTTGGGGAGTCCAGAACTAGAGGGCATAGGTTTAGGGTGAGAGGGGAAAGATACAAAAGAGACCTAAGGGGCAACATTTTCACACAGAGGGTGGTACGTGTATGGAATGAGCTGCCAGAGGATGTGGTGGAGGCTGGTACAATTGCAATATTTAAAAGGCATCGATCCCAGGGAAAAGACTTTGCCTATTTACCCTATCCATGACCCTTTTGTAAACCTCTATAAGGTCACCCCTCAGCCTCCGACGCTCCAGGGAAAACAGCCCCAGCCCGTTCAGCCTCTCCCTATAGCTCAAATCCTCCAACCCTGGCAACATCCTTGTAAATCAATAGGAAGGGTTTGGAGGGATATGGGCCGGGTGCTGGCAGGTGGGAATAGATCGGGTTGGGCTATCTGGTCGGCATGGATGGGTTTGACTGATGGGTCTGTTTCCATGCTGTACATCTCTATGACTCTATGACTGCAGATGCTGCAGAGTCAGAGTCAAAATGTGTGGTGCGATCATCAGGGAACATCCCCTGCTTATGGTCTTCTGATGGAGGGAAGTTCATTAAAAGGTTTGAAGATAGTTGGATCCAGGACCTGACTTTGTGAAGCTGTGGTGGGACAGCAGCAGAAATCCCAATCTCTTAACAAGTCACAGCACCCCCATCCCCACACCCAATTCATCCTGAGCTTATTTTCTTTTGGGGAAGGCCGTGGTGCTATTATCGCTGGACTATTAAACTAGAAATCCAGCGAATGTTCTGTGGGACCTGGATTTGAATCCTGCCATGGCAGATGGTGGAATTTGAATTCAGTACAGAGTCAGGAGTTAAAGTTTTCATGATGACCATTGAACACTGTCAGAAAAAACCCATGTGGTTCACTAATGTCCTTCAGGGAATGAAATCTGCCCTCCTTACCTGGTCCAGCCTACATGTGACTCCAGGCCCACAGCAACGTTGGTGACTCTTCACTGCCCCCTGGGCAATTAGGGACGTGTAATAAATGCTGGCCTAGTCAGAGAAGCTCACATCCCGTGAGTGAATTCGTAAAACAAAATCTTTTCTGCAGCTTTTGTGAACTGTGGTGTCTGAGCCCATTCGTCCTCTGTGTCCAATGGTGCCCACCACTGCCCCCTACAGGAAGACCATCCCAAACTCTAACAGCTAGAGGGATACAGCTGACATACCCAAGATGGCTACCACCACATCATTACGCAGGATCTCGATAGAGCCACGGGATATGAAGTAGAGCGCTGTCAATACGTCGCCATAGTGGACCAGTGTGTCACCAGGAGGAGCATGTGTGGTCTTGAACTTCATCGCCAGGGCCCTCAGGCAGCCCGGGCTAGCCCCCTTGAAGACCTTACAGTTCTGGAGGAGGCTCCTGTTCAGGTGGAGGCAAATGTCGGCCTGCAAGCATTCTGGGAAGCCTTTCAACACCTGAACCAAGAGAGAGAGAGAGAGAGAGAGAGAGACAGGACCCAGTCAGTTCCAGTAAAAAGGGGCAACACTTTGAGGACATTACAATAAATCAAGGAAATGTGGCTGCTGGAAATCTGAATCAAAAAGAGAAATTGCTGGAGAACCTCGATAGGTCTGTAGGGAGAAAGCAGAGTTAATGTTTCGAGGCTCCATCCGAACTGATCATAGCTGAGAAAAAGGTGTAGAGCCCTAAAGATTGCAGGGTCCCCAAGTGGAGAGTGAGACGCTGTTTTTCCAGCTTGCACTGAGCTTCCCTAGAGCACTGCAGCAAGCCCGAGACCGAGGTATTGACCAGGGAACAGGGTGGGGGGTGGTTAATGGGGCAGGCAGCTGGAAAGTTTGTTTGGAGCCTTGGATAGTGAGGAGGGAGGAGGTAAACATGTTACACCTTCTGCGATTGCAAGGGAATGTACCATGAGGTTGTGGGGAGGGGTGAGGATCGCAGATGCTGGAGAGTCAGAGTC
Organism: Chiloscyllium punctatum; assembly: GCF_047496795.1. Taxonomy (NCBI): domain Eukaryota; kingdom Metazoa; phylum Chordata; class Chondrichthyes; order Orectolobiformes; family Hemiscylliidae; genus Chiloscyllium; species Chiloscyllium punctatum. The sequence goes on along the minus strand of NC_092780.1, from coordinate 48,577,750 downwards.
AAAATGTGTGTTGCTGGAAAAGCACAGCAGGTCAAGCAGCATCCGAGGAGTAGGGGAGTCAATGTTTCGGGCATAAGCCCTTCATCAGGAATATGGGGGAGGGGTGGAGGCTGGGATTGGGAGTGGAGGAGGAGTGGACCAGGGTGGGTCCCAGAGGGTGTAGTCCCTGTGGAATGTTGACAGGGGAGGGGAGGGGAGTGTGTATCATCTCACTGGAAAATGGCAGCTAATGATCCTTTGGAGTCAGACGCTGCTGGAATGGGAAGTGAGGACCGGAGGGTGGGGTGGGGGGGGGGGGGGAGTGAGGGCAGAGGTACGGGAAATAAATCAGACCCAGCTAAGGGCCCTGTCTACCTCAGGTGAGGGAAATAGGTCGATATTTCTGAGGGCCCCCCCACTCCATGGAAGGTGGGATCCTTAGGGACAGATGTGCCGGAGATGCAGAAACTGGGAGAATGGAGTAGAGTCCTTACAGGAAGCAGATTGTGAGGGTGTATGGTCAAGGTAACTGTGGGAGTCAATGGGTTGTAACTGTTATACAGTTTGGGTAACCACTTTGCAGAACACCAACACTCCTCTCTGTAAAAACCAGCCTGAGCTTCCAGTTGCCCATTTCAGCACAGGAGTGTGTTCCCTGGCTAAAGTCTCGGTCCCGGGCTAGCTGCAGTGCTCCAGTAAAGCTCAGCACAAGCAACAAGATCAGCAGCTCATTCTCGAACTGGGGACCCAGCCGCCTCTGGGACTCAACAATGTACTCAATATCGTTTGAGACTGATTCCTTCCTTCGGTGTGTTTCACCCAGCCCCACACCCAGTCCTGTTATCACATGGATGGCCTTGAGGACAGCCAGCCCTTTCTCTGGTACTCTCAGCTCTCATTATGACTTGTTCAGACTCTCTTCTGTCTTGGCCTATATCAATAACCTCCTTGCTTACCTGCCCCTATCACATCCCTCGTTGTAGGTTCCGCCTCCAACCTATCTTCCCACATCGCCCTTCCCCCAAAACCTCACCTTCAGCATAAAAACAAACTTTTACCAGATGCTAACAGTTCTGAAGAAGGATCACTGGACTCAAAATGTTAACTCTGCTTTCTCTCCCACAGTTGCTGAGAGACCTGCTGGGTTTCAGCAATTTCTGGTTTTGCTTCCAAAACATTTTTAGTTTCTGACGGAATTTCGTGCCCATATTTGAGTATATCAGACTCTGATTCCAAAGCCACTAACCTCCCCCCCCTCCCATTTCCCACTCACTATCCCCCCTCCCCACTCCCTCCCATTTCCCACTCACTATCCCCCCTCCCCATTCCCTCCCATTTCCCACTCACTATCCCCCCTCCCCACTCCCTCCCATTTTCCACTCACTATCCCCCCTCCCCATTCCCTCCCATTTCCCACTCACTATCCCCCCTCCCCATTCCCTCCCATTTCCCACTCACTATCCCCCCTCCCCACTCCCTCCCATTTCCCACTCACTATCCCCCCTCCCCACTCCCTCCCATTTCCCACTCACTATCCCCCCTCCCCACTCCCTCCCATTTCCCATCACTATCCCCCCTCCCCACTCCCTCCCATTTCCCACTCACTATCCCCCCTCCCCACTCCCTCCCATTTCCTACTCACTATCCCCCCTCCCCACTCCCTCCCATTTCCCACTCACTATCCCCCCTCCCCACTCCCTCCCATTTCCCATCACTATCCCCCCTCCCCACTCCCTCCCATTTCCCACTCACTATCCCCCCTCCCCACTCCCTCCCATTTCCCACTCACTATCCCCCCTCCCACTCCCTCCCATTTCCCACTCACTATCCCCCCTCCCCACTCCCTCCCATTTCCTACTCACTAACCCCCCTCCCCACTCCCTTCCATTTCCTACTCACTATCCCCCCTCCCCACTCCCTCCCATTTCCCACTCACTATCCCCCCTCCCCACTCCCTTCCATTTCCTACTCACTATCCCCCCTCCCCACTCCCTCCCATTTCCCACTCACTATCCCCCCTCCCCACTCCCTCCCATTTCCCATCACTATCCCCCCTCCCCACTCCCTCCCATTTCCCATCACTATCCCCCCTCCCCACTCCCTCCCATTTCCCACTCACTATCCCCCCTCCCACTCCCTCCCATTTCCCATCACTATCCCCCCTCCCCACTCCCTCCCATTTCCTACTCACTAACCCCCCTCCCCACTCCCTTCCATTTCCTACTCACTAACCCCCCTCCCACTCCCTCCCATTTCCCATCACTATCCCCCCTCCCCACTCCCTCCCATTTCCCATCACTATCCCCCCTCCCCACTCCCTCCCATTTCCCATCACTATCCCCCCTCCCCATGTTAATCACTGTCTAATCTCACTGTTCTGGATAATGTGAAGTTGGTGGAGCTGTGCCAGTCCAGTGCAGTGCGTTACTCACCATAGAATTCCCTGCTCTTCTAACCACTGTATTTATGGGGCTGGTCCAGTTCAGTCTGTGACTAATGGTAATCCCCAGGTTGTTGAGGAGTTAGCAATGGTAATGCCATTGAATGCCCCGAGTGTTTTGATTACAATCTCTCTTGTCGGAGACAGTCATTACCTGGCACTTGTGTTACTCACATGTATGATAGTTGCCACTCAATCAGCTTAAAACTGAAAACGCTTCATTATCTGAGGAGTTCTGGATGATTCTGAACATTGTGCAGTTGTCAGCAAATATCCCTTCTTCTGATCTCACGCTGGGGGGGAGCGGGGAGATGCTTTATTCTACCCTTTAGGATAATCTTGCTATGAACATGTTCTTTAGTTTTCCTGGGCTGGTCTATACCTACTCTGTTTGAGGCTGCTGGTTCCTTATCGTGGGGTAAGGCTCTCTCACTCCTTGCTCATGTTTGACCTAAGGGCCCTGGGGTCTCTCGTCAATATTGATGCCATGCAATGCAACTCTCACCATACTGTACATCCCTGTAGTGCTTCTCGTGGTGACACAGAACACCCTTGGTGACCTCACCTGATATCCTCCGGTTTTACCCGAACGTGGTACTGGGTAGGACTTGTTTCTTGGGGATTGTTGCCACTAATCTTCCTTCCCTTTGTCTTGGGTCTATTTGGTGATTATTGAATCATCACCAGACAGTATCTACAGATGAGACCTGCTTCTTGGATAGCAAGATGGTTTCTTGCATAATAGCAGGAAATATCACAAGAAAGAAGTAATTACTAGAACATTGGAGGTAGTCCAGATTTAGCTGAAAGTGGGTGGGTGGGGAGCACTGCCTTGTGTTCACCCACAGACTGGGTGAGACCTCGGTGGAATGGGTGAAGTCAATGTCCACCATGAACATTAATCCCTTCAGAACAATTACCTTCTTCATGGCACAGTGGCTCAGTGGTTAGCACTGCTGCCTCACATCGCCAGGGACCTGGGTTCGATTCCAGCCTCAGGCGACTGTGTGGAGTTTGCATGTTCTCCCCTGTGTCTGCATGGGTTTCCTCCCTCAATCCAATGATGTGCAGGTTAGGGTGGATTGGCCGTGGCAAATTGCCCCATAGTGTTCAGGGATGCCCAGGCTAGGTGAGTTAGGGGATTGGGCCTGGGCAGGAGGCTCTTCTGAGGTTTGGTGTGGACTCAATCGGCTGAATGGCCTGCTTCCACACTGTAGGGATTCTATGATTGCATGCCCTTCCTCCATTCTCTAACCCCCCCTTTCATTATCTACCCTCTCCCTCCCTGAATGTTCCAGTGTGACCAGATCCCTGCTCCTGAAAAAGCTGCTCTGGATAATTATTCCATCAGATTGTGCAGTCACTGTCTCCACACCCAATCACTGCCAACAGCCATGATTCACAGTCAGGTTATTCAACCATGGGGTGCATCATGGTCGAACCTGACATTTTCCTTACTGGATGTCCAAATGCACAGAGGCTGCCAGTGGGTGAGGAACATTGCCAGTGGGTGAGAATCACTGCCAGTGGATGGGGAGCTCTGCCAGTGGGTGAGGAGCATTGCCAGTGGGTGGGGAGCACTGCCAGTGGGTGAGAATCACTGCCAGTGGGTGAGGAGCACTGCCAGTGGGCGAGAATCACTGCCAGTGGATGGGGAGCTCTGCCAGTGGGTGACAATCACTGCCAGTGGGTGGGGAGCACTGCCAGTGGGTGAGGAGCACTGCCAGTGGGTGAGGAGCAGTGCCAGTGGGTGGGGAGCACTGCCAGTGGCTGAGAATCACTGCCAGTGGGTGGGGAGCACTGCCAGTGGGTGAGAATTACTGCCAGTGGGTGAGGAGCAGTGCCAGTGGGTGGGGAGCAGTGCCAGTGGGTGAGGAGCTCTGCCAGTGGGTGAGGACCTCTGCCAGTAGGTGGGGAGCACTGCCAGTGGCTGAGATTCACTGCCAGTGGATGGGGAGCACTGCCAGTGTGTGAGGAGCACCTCCAGTGGGTGGGGAGCACTGCCAGTGGGTGAGGAGCACTGCCAGTGGGTGAGGAGCAGTGCCAGTGGGTGGGGAGCACTGCCAGTGGCTGAGAATCACTGCCAGTGTGTGGGGAGCTCTGCCAGTAGGTGGGGAGCACTGCCAGTGGGTGAGGAGCACTGCCAGTGGGTGAGGAGCTCTGCCAGTAGGTGGGGAGCACTGCCAGTGGGTGAGGAGCTCTGCCAGAGGGTGAGGAGCACTGCCAGTGGGGGGTGAGGAGCTCTGCCAGTGGGGGGTGAGGAGCACTGCCAGTGGGTGAAGGAGCAGTGCCAGTGGGTGGGGAGCATTGCCAGTGGCTGAGAATCACTGCCAGTGGGTGGGGAGCACTGCCAGTGGGTGGGGAGCACTGCCAGTGGGTGGGGAGCACTGCCAGTGGGCGAGGAGCAGTGCCAGTGGGTGAGGAGCACTGCCAGTGGGTGGGGAGCTCTGCCAGTGGGTGAGGAGCAGTGCCAGTGGATGGGGAGCTCTGCCAGTGGGTGGGGAGCTATGCCAGTGGGCGAGGAGCAGTGCCAGTGGGTGAGGAGCACTGTCAGTAGGTGGGGAGCACTGCCAGTGGGTGAGAATTACTGCCAGTGGGTGAGGAGCACTGCCAGTGGGTGGGGAGCACTGCCAGTGGGTGGGGAGCACTGCCAGTGGGTGAGGAGCACTGTCAGTGGGTGAGGAGCACTGCCAGTGGGTGAGAATTACTGCCAGTGGGTGAGAATTACTGCCAGTGGGTGAGGAGCACTGCCAGTGGGTGGGGAGCACTGCCAGTGGGTGAGGAGCACTGCCAGTGGGTGGGGAGCAGTGCCAGTGGGTGGGGAGCACTGCCAGTGGGTGAGGAGCAATGCCAGTGGGTGGGGAGCACTGCCAGTGGGTGGGGAGCACTGCCAGTGCAGTGAAGGTCATTGCCGGTGGGTTGAGGGTCAGACATAACCTTCATGTAGAGAGACAGCTGCTTATGTTGAAACAGCTGAGGACCCCCGAACCGCAGTGAGAGATTTTATTCCTCACTCTAATCTTTCACAATTACATCATATTCTGTTTGAAGCCAGAAAGCCATTTCAGGATCTTTCTGAGCATGAGCACTCTGCTCTAACTGTCAGCCTCAATCAACTAGCTGTTTACTCAAAACTGTCCTGAGATAGATCAGCCGAATCCTGGCTCCCCGTGGAATCTGTGAGGGATAGTAACGGTCACTGCACTGACCAGCTTTCTCTCTCTCACTCACTCATTCTTCCCTTTTCATTCTGATTTGGATCACTCTTTGCTCTTCATTGTTCTCGGGCCAGTGTTCCGATCTGGCTACATAATCATATGCTTTTTCTTTGAGGTTAAAACAATAACATTTTGAGTTCACCACAGATGGTGGGTCTATTCCTTGGAGATTTTAATCCTCTTTAGGATGTGTCTGTTCAATGTAATCTGAAATACCCGTTGAAGCATCTGTCCGTTGCAGATTCTGTGCAGAGCAGATCTATACCCACAGGCCTCCTCAAAATCCTTAATTAAAATAACCCACCACAAATCACTTAAATGATTGAATCTCCTCATATCTTAGCAACAACGTCTGAGTAGCTAATGTAAGGTGTGCCTAATTGCAATCAGATTACTTACAGTGTGGAAACAGGCCCTTCGGCCCAACAAGTCCACACCGCCCCGCCGAAGCGCAACCCACCCATACCCCTGCGTCTACCCCTTACCTACACTACGGGCAATTTAGCATGGCCAATTCACCTGACCTGCATATTTTTGGACTGTGGGAGGAAACCGGAGCACCCGGAGGAAACCCACGCAGACACAGGGAGAATGTACAAACTCCACACAGTCAGTTGCCTGAGGCGGGAATTGAACCCAGGTCTCTGGCGCTGTGAGGCAACAGTGCTAACCACTGTGCCACCGTGCCGCCCATCAACTAGATCTTGTGAAGACAACAGTCTTTTCTTGTTAATAGTTGATTCTCTACCATGTTAAAACAAATAGACCCTTAGACCCAGTCAAATAAAGATGATTGATAGCACAAAAGAACACACCGTCACCCCATTGGCAGGCTCAGTGGTCTTCAGGCTGTGGTAAATACTTTTGAATCAAGCTGCCCGCAAATCTTATCACACATCTCTCCAAGAGGTGGGTCTTGAACGTGGGGCTCCCAACTCAGGTAGGGACCCTGAAACCGAGCCACACGACCCCTCTCAGGCTTTTGCGTAGGGAGGTAAGTGCAGTGATTGTAACAAGAATCTGCCAGGGCACCTCATAGAATAGGAGTTCCCTGATTGGGGCTGTTAACCTGGCTCAAACAGGGAGCCATGACTGACAGAGATAAACAGGAGTGTCAGAGGTCCTGCTCACTCTGAAAGCTGCCTCTGAGGGAGCTGGGTCAGTGGTGAATGACTCTCCATTTTGTGTTAGGGAGGTGACTGACTCTGTGCTGTCTGGGCCACAGTCCGTATGTTGCTGCTGTCGGGTTTCTACGAAGGAGCAGAATTTTATTTTTTCTCTTCCCTCTTGTTCCCGGTAGACTTCTTTTGATTTCTGGTTTTCTTTATTGTTTGTTGTGGTTATTTGTTCTGGGTTTCTTTCTGTTTATTATCTTTAGTTTGAGCTGTGCTCAGCTGCACAGGCAGCTACTACCATCACCCGCACTGCAGCTGCTGCCTGGGCCTGCTCCTCCCACTGCAGCCTGGGCCTTGCCTACACCTCAGCACTGCTGCTGCCTGGGGCCTACCTCCATTGCTGCTGCCTGGGGCCCCACCTACACCTCGGCCTGCTGCTGCTGCTGTTGCTTGGGGCTTACATCGACTTGCCCCCACTGCTGCTGCTTGGGCCCACCAACACCCAAGACTGTTGCTGTCACTGCCCCAGCCTCCCAGTGTTGTGACTGCCATCGCCTGAGGCCCACACAGAGGGAGAATACCTGGGATCACCCAGCAGCATAAAGCGGCGAGCTCTAAACTATCAGGCCCAGCTGCTGCCTTAGGCTTGGCTGCTCCAACCCTGACCCCCTTCAGGCACCTGACTAAACGCCTGGGGGTCAAGGCCTATCCCCACCTCAACATGACCATCGAGGCCTGCAGTAAGGCCATGGCTAGTGTGGTCGGCCCACTGACCATCGTCGCTGTGGCCAGGATGTATGGGAAGGCCGTATTTGTCCTAAAGACCGAGCAGGCGGTCCACCTGGCCATGGAGAGGGGGCTCACTGTGGGCTGGACACATCTGCCCGTCGACCCACCGGAGGTCACTGCCCAGAGGGTTGTGATTTCCAACGTCCTGCCCTTCATTGCCAGTGAGCTCCTTCTCCCCCATCTTCAAATTCTGGGGAAATCCGGTCGGGTGTCTAACCGCTCCTGCTCGGTCTGAAGGACCCTGCCCTCTGGCACATTTACTCCTTCGATGCCAGGAGTCTGGCCCGGGAGGAGGTCACTGAGGACTCTTTTATAAAAAAGGAAAACAAACAGGAGTGTCGGAGGTTCTGTTCACTCTGAGGGAGCTGGATCCGTGTAACTGTCTCTCCACCTGTAAAAAAAGGGGGACTTGGTGATGGGAGACCAGCCTCTGTGGGGAGCTGGTGATCGTATTCTATTTAGATTCCCAGCATGCCACATCAAAGGTTATGCTGGGAGATACAAGCTTACAGTATGGGGGTATACTGTCAGCATGAGACAAGTTTCCTTTGCAAACTCAGCGACCATCTCCTGAACTCACATCCTTCTCTAGATTCTGACCTTTCTCCCATCACGCCCTCTCCAACCACGGCCTGCACACTCCCCACTTCCCTCAACCCCATTCCCATCAGATACCAGCAGTTATTGTCAATGCCATGGAGCAAGGAAACCTCACAGGCACAAGCAGTGCCCAGCTACTAAAAAAGAGAATGTTTTACCTCTGTCACTTGTAGAAAATGTGCAGAAATAGACCATAGACACAGAACAGCAAGAAGTCAACTAACTACTTATTCAAGGATTTCATGAGGCAGAACTTAGAACATTACAGGACAGTACAGGCCCTTCGACCCTCGATGTTGCGCTGACCTGTGGAACCAATCTGAAGCCCATCTAACCTACACTATTCCATTCTCGTCCATATGTTTATCCAATGACCATTTAAGTGCCCTTAAAGTTGGCAAGAACAGGCTACAACAGAAGAAAAGTATCCATAAATGGGAATTAAGTGACCCACATCCAGCATTTTGGCATGAAGGTATTTATGACAGTGGACATTACATTAATATTAAAGTTTGAAATAGTTGCATGTCAAATTATATTATCCAATAGTGTGCCACAGGTGAAGACACACAGTTTGCAGCCTACAACAAGGGAACTGCATGGTTTAGGAGGAATCCCAGTTAAGGTGGAAGGTATGCCACTAGGAATCAGATAAATTAGGTCTTTCTACTCTTGAGAATGAATGCATGCTTTGACCTCAACCTTCATCCAATGGCAGAAAGGGTTAAATTAATCAAAGGATAAAAACAAATGGTCAGGGAAAAGCAGATCAAAGGGATTTTTTTTTAAACCGATCAAAGAACAATTCAGCTTCCCAGATGTATGGTGGAGCTCAGTAGAGGACAGGATCCATTGAGATTACAGATGTTGGCAAAGGAAGCTTGTCTCATGCTGTCAGGAAGAGATCGTGGACAGTGAGCCATTGGCTATGACAGAATCAGGGCATTACTCAAATATGTTGCCTTTTGACAGTATACCCCCATACCGTAAGCTTGTATCTCCCAGCATAACCTTTGATGTGGCATGCTGGGAATCTAAGTAGAATACGATCCCCAGCTCCCCATTTCCACAGCAGTGTGGTAACTCTGCTCCTGTGTACTGCTCACTGTAGGGCTTCCCAGGCTTTGGGAGAATTCTTACCTAAGTGAACAACACATGGTGTAAGTGAGAATGCTGGCAGCAGGTCTTTGGGTGTTTCTGGAGAAAACAGGTGGGAAGTTCTCCAGCAATGCTCAAACACCAGAGAGAGAGCAAGTGAATTCACCCAATAACTCCCTCCCCACCATAAAGGCCCCAAAATGTCCAGGAAATTCCAATCATGGGGTCCCATTGTAGGCAATGGACCAAGTGAGTGCAGATTAATGGGATTCATGTAGTTTGGTGTCTGTTTGTCAGCATTGGGTTGAAGGGCTTGTTTCTGTGTTACTCTGACTAGATGACTCTCTGTATGTGGAACTGTCAGGATTGGTAAGAGATGCTCTATAAAGAACAGTATGATTCTCTTCTGAGAGAGAGAGAGATGGGGTGTAATAGGGAGAGAGGATGTGGTAGGGAGAAGGAGTGCACTGGGGAGAGAGGGGCTGCAGTGGGGAGAGGTATTAAACATTTCAACAAAAAGAGTACTCAGCCACCAGTCTACAAGAAAACACAAAATCACTGAGGTAATGATTCCTTGCAAATGAGTGTGGAGTCTCTAGTTTAAGGCTGTAGAAGTTCAGGAGCTACTATCTGGGTGAAAATTTAGTGAATGCTACTGTTTTCATGTGTTGTCATACCTCAAAGTGATTCACACACTGTGAATTACTTGAGATGCTGTAGTTGCGTTAGTAATCTGCATTCGATTCCAGCCTCGGGCAACTGTCTACGTGGAGTTTGTACATTCTCCCTGTGTCTGTGTCTGGGTGCTCCAGTCTCCTCCCACAAATCAAAGATGTGCAGGTTAGGTGAATGGGCCAAGCTAAATTGCCCCTAGTGTTCCGGGATGTGTAGGGTGCATTAGTCAGGGGTAGATGTAGAGTAATATGGTCGGGGAATGGGTCTGGATGGTTTGCTGTTCAGAGGGTCAGTGTAGACTTTGAGCCATGAGGCCTGTTTCCACACTGTAAGGATTCTGTGATTCTCACTAATCTGCAAAAGTATGTTTTACATCATGGCTTTTGGGTGGAAGTTTCTGTCTTTTTTTTTGTTACAAAGTGTGTATTGCTAACATTGACTTGTGCCAATATAAATACTGTGACTACAAACTGTGTGATTTTGAACAAAATAGAATGTATCTGTAAATAAACACCTTGGATGAAATGATTCACCCCATAGATTTATATGTATGTGTATGTGCGTGAGTGGGTGAGAGAGTGTAATAAGTAATTGAAAATTGTACCAATTAATTAAGATATAGAGACCATAACAATTTATCAAGGTGATGGTGTCAAAACAGGGCAGGAAGGAAGACTATAACCTGATGTCGTGTCACTTTGGACTTTGCCCCACCCTTGTCCAACACTGGCACCTCCACATCATGTCTTGAAGATTAAAGCTCTCATTGTGTGTTGTGTCTTTAATGGATGGCAAGGATTATTGTGCATTTTGATGAATTCCTCAAATTCTGCCTATGTGAGTCCAAAAACCGCTATGTCAGCTCAAGCAGAGATGATATTATTACCATGCAAGCACACCAAACCTTTTCATTCATCAGCATCTATGGTTGATCAAATATTCTGAATCATGAACAGGTACACCTAACCACTGTAAACTGTGATCTTTTGCTCTAAATTCTGTGTGCTATTGATCCTGCCCCACTAGTTACCTGACAAAGGAGCAGCGCTCTAAAAGCTGGCAAAATACTTCCAAATAAACCTGTTGAATTGTAGCCTGGTGTTGTGTGATTTTTAACTTGATAAACTCTGTGTCTGTGTCTGCTGCTCTCTCACTGCACCCAATGAAGGGGCTGTGTTCTGAAAGCTTGTGATTTTAAATCAACCTGTTGGACTATAACCTAGGGTAATGTGATTTTAGATATTAATGTTCCTCAAAAGTATCTATGTAAAAGCATCAACATACCTCCTAAAACCAATATCAAAACACACAGGAAATAATAGAAATGTAATGCAGGGGGCATATACATTGCTGTTAGACTTTACTTACAGAATCAATACTCAGACATTGAGCAGATCGAGGTATTCGAGGGCTTTTTTGCCAGTTTACCAAAAGTGCCGGTAGATTAAGATGCCAATTAAAACAAAGTTTGCTATATATCAGCAAATAAAGGAGCAAGTGAGAAGAAACCTTGAAAATCAGAAATTAGCCCTCGAGAAAATTTCCAAAAGAATTTCAACAGTACGATGATGAATCCTGCTGCCCTTGAAGCAATGAAATTGTGTAATCACTGGATTTGGAGTGATCATTTACAATGATTACCTTGCCCTGGATGAAGCACAAAATTCCTCTCAGCCTTTGTCGATCTGCCTGTTGTGTGGTGTGCTCCCAATCTCTGCCCCATAGCCATTCCCTACTTACCGCATTCATGTCAATCCCATTGGTGTATGACCAGGCATGCTGAAAATACTCCTCCAATCTCTGCCGCAGTGGATTGGGAATCTGATGGAAGCGAATAAATTCCTTCACTCGGAGCATCTGGGTGTGGTAGCGGGCGGTGCCGGAATATAATCGCTGGATAATCGCAGAGACATTCCCGAAAATACTGGCATACATCAGTGCTGGGAGACAGGGACAAGAAGTCAAAGATCAGTCAATCATAACCGAGGTTACACGGAATGAGTTTTCCTTTGCCAAGCGCCTGTCTTAAATATGGTACAGCCGTCATTAGCAAATAACTTTTTACCCTAAATGAGCCAGGAGATGGACAAGATTGAGACAGGCATTGGGATAAGGCATTGGGATAAGGCATTGGGATAAGGCATTGGGATGAGGCACTGGGATGTGGCACTGGGATAATGCACTGGGAACACTACTGGGATGAGGCTTTGGGAACACTGCTGGGATAAGGCTTTGGAATTATGTTAAGGGTGGGACAAGGGAATGGGGGTTAGTGGGAAATGACAGGGATGTGAACGGAGGGGTATGAGACAGGGAAGTGGGTAGGCTGGATGTAGGAAATGATACAGCCATGATTGTGTGTGGAGTAATGGGGATAGTGTAGAGAGTGATGGGGATGGTGTAGGGAGTGATGGGGATGGTGTAGGGAGTGATGGCGGTGGTGTGGAGAGTGATGGGATGGTGTAGGGAGTGAGGGGGATGGTGTAGGGAGTGATGGGGACAGTGTAGGGAGTGATGGGAATGGTGTAGAGAGTGATGGGGTTGGTGTAGGGAGTGATGGGGATGGTGTAGGGAGTGATGGGGTGGTGTAGGGAGTGAGGGGGATGGTGTAGGGAGTGATGGGGGTGGTGTAGGGAGTGATGGGGATGGTGTAGGGAGTGATGGGGATGGTGTAGGGAGTGATGGGGACAGTGTAGGGAGTGATGGGGATGGTGTAGGGAGTGATGGGGATGGTGTAGGGAGTGATGGGGATGGTGTAGGGAGTGATGGGGGTGGTGTAGGGAGTGATGGCGGTGGTGTGGAGAGTGATGGGGACGGTGTAGGGAGTGATGGGGATGGTGTAGGGAGTGATGGGGATGGTGTAGGGAGTGTTGGGGATGGTGTAGGGAGTGATGGGGGTGGTGTAGGGAGTGATGGGGGTGGTGTAGGGAGTGATGGGGGTGGTGTAGGGAGTGATGGGGATGGTGTAGGGAGTGTTGGGGATGGTGTAGGGAGTGATGGGGATGGTGTAGGGAGTGATGGGGATGGTGTAGGGAGTGATGGGGATGGTGTAGGGAGTGTTGGGGATGGTGTAGGGAGTGATGGGGATGGTGTAGGGAGTGATGGGGACAGTGTAGGGAGTGATGGGGATGGTGTAGGGAGTGATAGGGATGGTGTAGGGAGTGATGGGGATGGTGTAGGGAGTGATGGGGACAGTGTAGGGAGTGATGGGGACAGTGTAGGGAGTGATGGGGATGGTGTAGGGAGTGATGGGAATGGTGTAGGGAGTGATGGGGATGGTGTAGGGAGTGATGGGGACAGTGTAGGGAGTGATGGGGATGGTGTAGGGAGTGATGGGGATGGTGTAGGGAGTGATGGGGACAGTGTAGGGAGTGATGGGGACAGTGTAGGGAGTGATGGGGGTGGTGTAGGGAGTGATGGGGGTGGTGTAGGGAGTGATGGGGGTGGTGTAGGGAGTGATGGGGATGGTGTAGGGAGTGTTGGGGATGGTGTAGGGAGTGATGGGGATGGTGTAGGGAGTGATGGGGATGGTGTAGGGAGTGATGGGGATGGTGTAGGGAGTGTTGGGGATGGTGTAGGGAGTGATGGGGATGGTGTAGGGAGTGATGGGGACAGTGTAGGGAGTGATGGGGATGGTGTAGGGAGTGATAGGGATGGTGTAGGGAGTGATGGGGATGGTGTAGGGAGTGATGGGGATGGTGTAGGGAGTGTTGGGGATGGTGTAGGGAGTGATGGGGATGGTGTAGGGAGTGATGGGGACAGTGTAGGGAGTGATGGGGATGGTGTAGGGAGTGATAGGGATGGTGTAGGGAGTGATGGGGATGGTGTAGGGAGTGATGGGGACAGTGTAGGGAGTGATGGGGACAGTGTAGGGAGTGATGGGGATGGTGTAGGGAGTGATGGGAATGGTGTAGGGAGTGATGGGGATGGTGTAGGGAGTGATGGGGACAGTGTAGGGAGTGATGGGGATGGTGTAGGGAGTGATGGGGATGGTGTAGGGAGTGATGGGGACAGTGTAGGGAGTGATGGGGACAGTGTAGGGAGTGATGGGGATGGTGTAGGGAGTGATGGGGATGGCGTAAAGAGTGTTGGGATGGTGCAGGGAGAGATGGGAATGGTGTAGGGAGAGATGTGATGGTGTAGAGAGTGGTGGAATTGTGCAGATGGTAATGGGGATGGTGTGGAAGTTGATGGGGTTGGTTTAGTGTTAGGGGATGGTATACAGAGTGATGGAATGGTATAGATAGTGATAGGGACGGCCTACAGTGCAATGGGAATAGTATAGAAGGTGATGGGATGGCATAGAGAATGATGGGGATAGTGTAGGGAAGGGTGGGGGTAGTGTAGTGAGGGATGGGGACGGTGTAGGGAAAGATGGGGACGGTGCAAGAAATAATGGGGGTGGTGTAGGGAGTGATGGGGATAGTGTAGACAGGGATGGGGACGGTGCAGGGAGTGATGGGGATGGTGTAGGGAGTGATGGGGGTGGTGTAGGGAGTGATGGGGATGGTGTAGGGAGTGATGGGGATGGTGTAGGGAGTGATGGGGATGGTGTAGGGAGTGATGGGGATAGTGAAGGGGGTGATGGGACGGTGCAGGGAGTGATGGGGATGGTGTGGGGAGTGATGGGGAAGGTGTAGGGAGTGATGGGGACGGTGTAGGGAGTGATGGGGTCGGTGTAGGGAGTGATGGGGACGGTGTAGAGAGTGATGGGGGTGGTGTAGGGAGTGATGGGGAAGGTGTAGGGAGTGATGGGGACGGTGTAGGGAGCGATGGAGACGGTGTAGGGAGAGATGGGGACGGTGTAGGGAGTGATGGGGAAGGTGTAGGGAGTGATGGGGACGGTGTAGGGAGTGATGGGGTCGGTGTAGGGAGTGATGGGGAAGGTGTAGGGAGTGATGGGGTCGGTGTAGGGAGTGATGGGGATGGTGTAGGGAGTGATGGGGACGGTGCAAGAAATAATGGGGGTGGTGTAGGGAGTGATGGGGATGGTGTAGGGAGTGATGGGGATAGTGAAGGGGGTGATGGGACGGTGCAGGGAGTGATGGGGATGGTGTAGGGAGTGATGGGGATGGTGTAGGGAGTGATGGGGATAGTGAAGGGGGTGATGGGACGGTGCAGGGAGTGATGGGGACGGTGTAGGGAGTGATGGGGATGGTGTAGAGAGTGATGGGGACGGTGTAGAGAGTGATGGGACGGTGCAGGGAGTGATGGGGACGGTGTAGGGAGTGATGGGGATGGTGTAGGGAGTGATGGGGATGGTGTAGGGAGTGATGGGGTCGGTGTAGGGAGTGATGGGGATGGTGTAGGGATGATGGGGACGGTGTAGGGAGTGATGGGGAAGGTGTAGGGAGTGATGGGGTCGGTGTAGGGAGTGATGGGGATGGTGTAGGGAGTGATGGGGTCGGTGTAGGGAGTGATGGGGATGGTGTAGGGAGTGATGGGGTCGGTGTAGGGAGTGATGGGGAAGGTGTAGGGAGTGATGGGGTCGGTGTAGGGAGTGATGGGGATGGTGTAGGGAGTGATGGGGACAGTGTGGGGTGTGATGGGGACTGTGATGGGAGTGATGGGGACGGTGTAGGGATTGATGGGGTCGGTGTAGGGAGTGATGGGGAAGGTGTAGGGAGTGATGGGGATGGTGTAGGGAGTGATGGGGATGGTGTAGGGAGTGATGGGGACGGTGTGGGGTGTGATGGGGACTGTGATGGGAGTGATGGGGACGGTGTAGGGATTGATGGGGTCGGTGTAGGGAGTGATGGGGGTGGTGTAGGGAGTGATGGGGAAGGTGTAGGGAGTGATGGGGTCGGTGTAGGGAGTGATGGGGATGGTGTAGGGAGTGATGGGGATGGTGTAGGGAGTGATGGGGACGGTGTAGGGAGTGATGGGGTCGGTGTAGGGAGTGATGGGGTCGGTGTAGGGAGTGATGGGGGTGGTGTAGGGAGTGATGGGGAAGGTGTAGGGAGTGATTGGGAAGGTGTAGGGAGTGATGGGGACGGTGTAGGGAGTGATGGGGACGGTGTAGGGAGTGATGGGGTTGGTGTGGGGTGTGATGGGGAAGGTGTAGGGAGTGATGGGGACGGTGTAGGGAGTGATGGGGATGGCGTAGGGTGTGATGGGGACGGTGTAGGGAGTGATGGGGAAGGTGTAGGGAGTGATGGGGACGGTATAGGGAGTGATGGGGATGGTGTAGGGAGTGATGGGGACGGTGTGGGGTGTGATGGGGACTGTGATGGGAGTGATGGGGACGGTGTAGGGATTGATGGGGTCGGTGTAGGGAGTGATGGGGAAGGTGTAGGGAGTGATGGGGACGGTGTAGGGAGTGAAGGGGATGGTGTAGGGAGTGATGGGGAGGGTGTAGGGAGTGAGGGGGATGGTGTAGGGAGTGAAGGGGATGGTGTAGGGAGTGATGGGGGTGGTGTCGGGAGTGAGGGGGATGGTGTAGGGAGTGATGGGGAGGGTGTAGGGAGTGAGGGGGATGGTGTAGGGAGTGAAGGGGATGGTGTAGGGAGTAATGGGGACGGTGTAGGGAGTGATGGGGGTGGTGTAGGGAGTGAGGGGGATGGTGTAGGGAGTGATGGGGACGGTGTAGGGAGTGATGGGGAAGGTGTAGGGAGTGATGGGGGTGGTGTAGGGAGTGATGGGGAAGGTGTAGGGAGTGATGGGGACGGTGTAGGGAGTGATGGGGAAGGTGTAGGGAGTGATGGGGGTGGTGTAGGGAGTGAAGGGGATGGTGTAGGGAGTAATGGGGACGGTGTAGGGAGTGATGGGGGTGGTGTAGGGAGTGAGGGGGATGGTGTAGGGAGTGATGGGGACGGTGTAGGGAGTGATGGGGAAGGTGTAGGGAGTGATGGGGGTGGTGTAGGGAGTGATGGGGAAGGTGTAGGGAGTGATGGGGACGGTGTAGGGAGTGATGGGGATGGTGTAGGGAGTGATGGGGACGGTGTAGGGAGTGATGGGGATGGTGTAGGGAGTGATGGGGGTGGTGTAGGGAGTGATGGGGATGGTGTAGAGAGTGATGGGGAAGGTGTAGGGAGTGATGGGGATGGTGTAGGGAGTGATGGGGATGGTGTAGGGAGTGATGGGGATGGTGTAGGGAGTGTTGGGGGTGGTGTAGGGAGTGATGGGGACGGTGTAGGGAGTGATGGGGTCGGTGTAGGGAGTGATGGTGACGGTGTAGGGAGTGATGGGGTCGGTGTAGGGAGTGATGGGGACGGTGTAGGGAGTGATGGGGACGGTGTAGTGAGTGATGGGGGTGGTGTAGGGAGTGATGGGGATGGTGTAGGGAGTGATGGGGATGGTGTAGGGAGTGAGGGGGATGGTGTAGGGAGTGATGGGGATGGTGTAGGGAGTGATGGGGACGGTGTAGGGAGTGATGGGGTTGGTGTAGGGAGTGATGGTGACGGTGTAGGGAGTGAGGGGGATGGTGTAGGGAGTGATGGGGAAGGTGTAGGGAGTGATGGGGTTGGTGTAGGGAGTGATGGGGATGGTGTAGGGAGTGATGGGGATGGTGTAGGGAGTGTTGGGGATGGTGTAGGGAGTGATGGTGACGGTGTAGGGAGTGAGGGGGATGGTGTAGGGAGTGATGGGGAAGGTGTAGGGAGTGATGGGGTTGGTGTAGGGAGTGATGGGGATGGTGTAGGGAGTGATGGGGAAGGTGTAGGGAGTGATGGGGTTGGTGTAGGGAGTGATGGGGTTGGTGTAGGGAGTGATGGGGATGGTGTAGGGAGTGTTGGGGATGGTGTAGGGAGTGATGGTGACGGTGTAGGGAGTGTTGGGGACGGTGTAGAGAGTGATGGGGACAGTGTAGAGAGTGATGGGGTGGTGTAGGGAGTGATGGGGATGGTGTAGGGAGTGATGGGGACAGTGTAGAGAGTGATGGGGACAGTGTAGAGAGTGATGGGGTGGTGTAGGGAGTGATGGGGATGGTGTTGGGAGTGATGGGGACGGTGTAGGGAGTGATGGGGATGGTGTAGGGAGTGATGGGGACGGTGTAGGGAGTGATGGGGTCGGTGTAGGGAGTGATGGGGACGGTGTAGGGAGTGATGGGGACGGTGTAGGGAGTGATGGGGTGGTGTAGGGAGTGATGGGGACAGTGTAGAGAGTGATGGGGACAGTGTAGAGAGTGATGGGGTGGTGTAGGGAGTGATGGGGATGGTGTAGGGAGTGATGGGGTCGGTGTAGGGAGTGATGGGGACGGTGTAGGGAGTGATGGGGACGGTGTAGGGAGTGATGGGGTGGTGTAGGGAGTGATGGGGTGGTGTAGGGAGTGATGGGGACGGTGTAGGGAGTGATGGGGACAGTGTAGGGAGTGATGGGGGTGGTGTAGGGAGTGATGGGGATGGTGTAGGGAGTGATGGGGATGGTGTAGGGAGTGTTGGGGATGGTGTAGGGAGTGATGGTGACGGTGTAGGGAGTGTTGGGGACGGTGTAGGGAGTGATGGGGTCGGTGTAGGGAGTGATGGGGGTGGTGTAGGGAGTGATGGGGTCGGTGTAGGGAGTGATGGGGACGGTGTAGGGAGTGATGGGGACGGTGTAGTGCGTGATGGGGGTGGTGTCGGGAGTGATGGGGACGGTGTAGGGAGTGATGGGGTGGTGTAGGGAGTGATGGGGTGGTGTAGGGAGTGATGGGGGTGGTGTAGGGAGTGATGGGGATGGTGTAGGGAGTGAGGGGGATGGTGTAAGGAGTGATGGGGAAGGTGTAGGGAGTGATGGGGTTGGTGTAGGGAGTGATGGGGATGGTGTAGGGAGTGATGGGGATGGTGTAGGGAGTGTTGGGGATGGTGTAGGGAGTGATGGTGACGGTGTAGGGAGTGAGGGGGATGGTGTAGGGAGTGATGGGGAAGGTGTAGGGAGTGATGGGGTTGGTGTAGGGAGTGATGGGGATGGTGTAGGGAGTGATGGGGAAGGTGTAGGGAGTGATGGGGAAGGTGTAGGGAGTGATGGGGTTGGTGTAGGGAGTGATGGGGATGGTGTAGGGAGTGATGGGGAAGGTGTAGGGAGTGATGGGGTTGGTGTAGGGAGTGATGGGGTTGGTGTAGGGAGTGATGGGGAAGGTGTAGGGAGTGATGGGGATGGTGTAGGGAGTGATGGGGGTGGTGTAGGGAGTGTTGGGGATGGTGTAGGGAGTGATGGTGACGGTGTAGGGAGTGTTGGGGACAGTGTAGAGAGTGATGGGGACGGTGTAGAGAGTGATGGGGTGGTGTAGGGAGTGATGGTGACGGTGTAGGGAGTGTTGGGGACAGTGTAGAGAGTGATGGGGTTGGTGTAGGGAGTGATGGGGATGGTGTAGGGAGTGATGGGGAAGGTGTAGGGAGTGATGGGGAAGGTGTAGGGAGTGATGGGGTTGGTGTAGGGAGTGATGGGGAAGGTGTAGGGAGTGATGGGGATGGTGTAGGGAGTGATGGGGGTGGTGTAGGGAGTGATGGGGATGGTGTAGGGAGTGATGGGGGTGGTGTAGGGAGTGATGGGGGTGGTGTAGAGAGTGATGGGGACAGTGTAGAGAGTGATGGGGACGGTGTAGAGAGTGATGGGGTGGTGTAGGGAGTGATGGGGATGGTGTAGGGAGTGATGGGGACAGTGTAGAGAGTGATGGGGACAGTGTAGAGAGTGATGGGGTGGTGTAGGGAGTGATGGGGATGGTGTTGGGAGTGATGGGGACGGTGTAGGGAGTGATGGGGATGGTGTAGGGAGTGATGGGGACGGTGTAGGGAGTGATGGGGTCGGTGTAGGGAGTGATGGGGACGGTGTAGGGAGTGATGGGGACGGTGTAGGGAGTGATGGGGTGGTGTAGGGAGTGATGGGGACAGTGTAGAGAGTGATGGGGACAGTGTAGAGAGTGATGGGGTGGTGTAGGGAGTGATGGGGATGGTGTAGGGAGTGATGGGGTCGGTGTAGGGAGTGATGGGGACGGTGTAGGGAGTGATGGGGACGGTGTAGGGAGTGATGGGGTGGTGTAGGGAGTGATGGGGTGGTGTAGGGAGTGATGGGGACGGTGTAGGGAGTGATGGGGACAGTGTAGGGAGTGATGGGGGTGGTGTAGGGAGTGATGGGGATGGTGTAGGGAGTGATGGGGATGGTGTAGGGAGTGTTGGGGATGGTGTAGGGAGTGATGGTGACGGTGTAGGGAGTGTTGGGGACGGTGTAGGGAGTGATGGGGTCGGTGTAGGGAGTGATGGGGGTGGTGTAGGGAGTGATGGGGTCGGTGTAGGGAGTGATGGGGACGGTGTAGGGAGTGATGGGGACGGTGTAGTGCGTGATGGGGGTGGTGTCGGGAGTGATGGGGACGGTGTAGGGAGTGATGGGGTGGTGTAGGGAGTGATGGGGTGGTGTAGGGAGTGATGGGGGTGGTGTAGGGAGTGATGGGGATGGTGTAGGGAGTGATGGGGATGGTGTAGGGAGTGATGGGGACGGTGTAGGGAGTGTTGGGGATGGTGTAGGGAGTGATGGGGGTGGTGTAGAGAGTGTTGGGGATGGTGTAGGGAGTGATGGGGGTGGTGTCGGGAGTGATGGGGATGGTGTAGAGAGTGTTGGGGATGGTGTAGGGAGTGATGGGGACGGTGTAGGGAGTGATGGGGATGGTGTAGAGAGTGTTGGGGATGGTGTAGGGAGTGATGGGGACGGTGTAGGGAGTGATGGGTGTGGTGTCGGGAGTGATGGGGAAGGTGTAGGGAGTGATGGGGATGGTGTAGGGAGTGATGGGGATGGTGTAGGGAGTGATGGGGAAGGTGTAGGGAGTGATGGGGACAGTGTAGGGAGTGATGGGGATGGTGTAGGGAGTGATGGGGAAGGTGTAGGGAGTGATGGGGATGGTGTAGGGAGTGATGGGGGTGGTGTCGGGAGTGATGGGGAAGGTGTAGAGAGTGTTGGGGATGGTGTAGGGAGTGATGGGGGTGGTGTCGGGAGTGATGGGGAAGGTGTAGGGAGTGATGGGGACAGTGTAGGGAGTGATGGGGATGGTGTCGGGAGTGATGGGGAAGGTGTCGGGAGTGATGGGGAAGGTGTAGGGAGTGATGGGGATGGTGTAGGGAGTGATGGGGATGGTGTAGGGAGTGATGGGGATGGTGTAGGGAGTGAGGGGGATGGTGTAGGGAGTGATGGGGATGGTGTAGGGAGTGATGGGGATGGTGTAGGGAGTGAGGGGGATGGTGTAGGGAGTGATGGGGATGGTGTAGGGTGTGATGGGGACAGTGATGGGAGTGATGGGGATGGTGTAGGGAGTGATGGGGATGGTGTAGGGAGTGATGGGGGTGGTGTAGGGAGTGATGGGGACGGTGTAGGAAGTGATGGGGATGGTGTAGGGTGTGATGGGGACTGTGATGGGAGTGATGGGGACGGTGTAGGGAGTGATGGGGATGGTGTAGGGAGTGATGGGGTCGGTGTAGGGAGTGATGGGGATGGTGTAGGGAGTGATGGGGATGGTGTAGGGAGTGATGGAGATGGTGTAGGGAGTGATGGGGTCGGTGTAGGGAGTGATGGGGACGGTGTAGGGAGTGATGGGGAAGGTGTAGGGAGTGATGGGGTCGGTGTAGGGAGTGATGGAGATGGTGTAGGGAGTGATGGGGTCGGTGTAGGGAGTGATGGGGACGGTGTAGGGAGTGATGGGGAAGGTGTAGGGAGTGATGGGGTCGGTGTAGGGAGTGATGGGGATGGTGTAGGGAGTGATGGGGTCGGTGTAGGGAGTGATGGGGACGGTGTAGGGAGTGATGGGGAAGGTGTAGGGAGTGATGGGGTCGGTGTAGGGAGTGATGGGGACGGTGTAGGGAGTGATGGGGATGGTGTAGGGAGTGATGGGGACAGTGTAGGGAGTGATGGGGTCGGTGTAGGGAGTGATGGAGATGGTGTAGGGAGTGATGGGGTCGGTGTAGGGAGTGATGGGGACGGTGTAGGGAGTGATGGGGAAGGTGTAGGGAGTGATGGGGTCGGTGTAGGGAGTGATGGGGATGGTGTAGGGAGTGATGAGGTCGGTGTAGGGAGTGATGGGGATGGTGTAGGGATGATGGGGACGGTGTAGGGAGTGATGGGGAAGGTGTAGGGAGTGATTGGGAAGGTGTAGGGAGTGATGGGGACGGTGTAGGGAGTGATGGGGACCGTGTAGGGAGTGATGGGGTTGGTGTAGGGAGTGATGGGGAAGGTGTTGGGAGTGATGGGGACGGTGTAGGGAGTGATGGGGGTGGTGTCGGGAGTGATGGGGAAGGTGTAGGGAGTGATGGGGATGGTGTAGGGAGTGATGGGGACGGTGTAGGGAGTGATGGGGACGGTGTAGGGAGTGATGGGGACGGTGTAGGGTGTGATGGGGACGGTGTAGGGAGTGATGGGGAAGGTGTAGGGAGTGATGGGGACTGTATAGGGAGTGATGGGGATGGTGTAGGGAGTGATGGGGACGGTGTGGGGTGTGATGGGGACTGTGATGGGAGTGATGGGGACGGTGTAGGGATTGATGGGGTCGGTGTAGGGAGTGATGGGGAAGGTGTAGGGAGTGATGGGGACGGTGTAGGGAGTGATGGGGGTGGTGTCGGGAGTGATGGGGAAGGTGTAGGGAGTGATGGGGACGGTGTAGGGAGTGATGGTGAAGGTGTAGGGAGTGATGGGGACAGTGTAGACAGTGATGGGGATGGTGTAGGGAGTGATGGGGACGGTGTAGGGAGTGATGGGGGTGGTGTAGAGTGTGATGGGGATGGTGTAGGGAGTGATGGGGACAGTGTAGGGAGTGATGGGGATGGTGTAGGGAGTGATGGGGACAGTGTAGACAGTGATGGGGATGGTGTAGGGAGTGATGGGGATGGTGTAGGGAGTGATGGGGATGGTGTAGGGAGTGATGGGGATGGTGTAGGGAGTGATGGGGGTGGTGTAGGGAGTGATGGGGATGGTGTAGGGAGTGATGGGGATGGTGTAGAGAGTGATGGGGATGGTGTAGGGAGTGATGGGGATGGTGTAGAGAGTGTTGGGGATGGTGTAGTGCGTGATGGGGATGGTGTAGGGAGTGATGGGGATGGTGTAGGGAGTGATGGGGATGGTGTAGGGAGTGATGGGGGTGGTGTAGGGAGTGATGGGGATGGTGTAGGGAGTGATGGGGATGGTGTAGAGAGTGATGGGGATGGTGTAGGGAGTGATGGGGGTGGTGTAGGGAGTGATGGGGATGGTGTAGGGAGTGATGGGGAAGGTGTAGGGAGTGATGGGGAAGGTGTTGGGGGTGATAGGGTCGGTGTAGGGAGTGATGGGGAAGGTGTAGGGATGATGGGGACGGTGTAGGGAGTGATGGGGGTGGTGTAGGGAGTGATGGGGATGGTGTAGGGAGTGATGGGGACAGTGTAGGGATTGATGGGGACAGTGTAGGGATTGATGGGGATGGTGTAGGGAGTGATGGGGATGGTGTAGGGAGTGATGGGGACAGTGTAGAGAGTGATGGGGATGGTGTAGGGAGTGATGGGGATGGTGTAGGGAGTGATGGGGATGGTGTAGGGAGTGATGAGGGTGGTGTAGGGAGTGATGGGGTCAGTGTAGGGAGTGATGGGGATGGTGTAGGGAGTGATGGGGAAGGTGTAGGGAGTGATGGGGAAGGTGTTGGGGGTGATAGGGTCGGTGTAGGGAGTGATGGGGAAGGTGTAGGGATGATGGGGAAGGTGTAGGGAGTGATGGGGACGGTGTAGAGAGTGATGGGGTGGTGTAGGGAGTGATGGGGATGGTGTTGGGAGTGATGGGGATGGTGTAGGGAGTGATGGGGATGGTGTAGGGAGTGATGGGGATGGTGTTGGGAGTGATGGGGATGGTGTAGGGAGTGATGGGGATGGTGTTGGGAGTGATGGGGACGGTGTAGGGAGTGATGGGGATGGTGTTGGGAGTGATGGGGACGGTGTAGTGCGTGATGGGGTGGTGTAGGGAGTGATGGGGACGGTGTAGGAAGTGATGGGGATGGTGTAGGGTGTGATGGGGATGGTGTAGGGTTTGATGCCGACAGTGTAGGGAGTGATGGGGATGGTGTTGGGAGTGATGGGGACGGTGTAGGGAGTGATGGGGATGGTGTTGGGAGTGATGGGGATGGTGTAGGGTGTGATGGGGACTGTGATGGGAGTGATGGGGATGGTGTTGGGAGTGATGGGGACGGTGTAGGGAGTGATGGGGATGGTGTTGGGAGTGATGGGGATGGTGTAGTGTGTGATGGGGACTGTGATGGGAGTGATGGGGATGGTGTAGGGAGTGATGGGGATGGTGTAGTGCGTGATGGGGTGGTGTAGGGAGTGATGGGGACGGTGTAGGAAGTGATGGGGTTGGTGTAGGGTGTGATGGGGACTGTGATGGGAGTGATGGGGATGGTGTTGGGAGTGATGGGGACGGTGTAGTGCGTGATGGGGTGGTGTAGGGAGTGATGGTGACGGTGTAGGGAGTGATGGGGAAGGTGTAGGGAGTGATGGGGAAGGTGTAGGGTGTGATGGGGACGGTGTAGTGAGTGATGGGGACGGTGTAGGGAGTGATGGGGACGGTGTAAGGAGTGATGGGGGTGGTGTAGGGAGTGATGGGGGTGGTGTAGAGTGTGATGGGGATGGTGTAGGGAGTGATGGGGAAGGTGTAGGGAGTGATGGGGATGGTGTAGGGAGTGATGGGGAAGGTGTAGGGAGTGATGGGGATGGTGTAGGGAGTGATGGGGGTGGTGTAGAGTGTGATGGGGAAGGTGTAGGGAGTGATGGGGATGGTGTAGGGAGTGTTGGGGATGGTGTAGGGAGTGATGGGGTCGGTGTAGGGAGTGATGGGGACGGTGTAGGGAGTGATGGGGACGGTGTAGTGCGTGATGGGGACTGTGTAGTGAGTGATGGGGACGGTGTAGGGAGTGATGGGGGCGGTGTAGGGAGTGATGGGGGTGGTGTAGGGAGTGATGGGGATGGTGTAGGGAGTGATGGGGGTGGTGTAGGGAGTGATGGGGACGGTGTAGGGAGTGATGGGGACGGTGTAGGGATTGATGGGGTCGGTGTAGGGAGTGATGGGGACGGTGTAGGGAGTGATGGGGACGGTGTAGGGATTGATGGGGTCGGTGTAGGGAGTGATGGGGATGGTGTAGGGAGTGATGGGGACAGTGTAGACAGTGATGGGGACGGTGTAGGGATTGATGGGGTCGGTGTAGGGAGTGATGGGGGTGGTGTAGGGAGTGATGGGGACAGTGTAGGGAGTGATGGGGGTGGTGTAGGGAGTGTTGGGGGTAGTGTGGAGAATCACATCCTTGTCTTCAAACCCAGTTGAAAAGCTGTGAGACTTACATCCAATCAACATGACACAGATGGAGAAGATTTTCTCAGAATTGGTGTTGGGTGAAACATTCCCAAATCCGACACTGGTGAGGCTGCTGAACGTGAAGTAGAGCGCGGTCACATATTTGTCCTTAATCGAGGGTCCAGACAGGGCATCACTGTTGTTATAGCGCTTTCCGATCTGATCTCCCAGATTGTCCAGCCAGCCTATTTTGTGAACCATGTAGAGTCTCTCCACGTTACCAATGGCGTACCAGATACACGCCAGCCAGTGGGCAATCAGAGCAAAGGTGCACATCAGCAGAAAGAGCACAGCAGCTCCATACTCCGAGTAACGGTCCAGTTTCCGAGCGACCCTGACCAGGCGAAGGAGGCGAGCTGTCTTCAGGAGCCCAATCAGAGTGGTCGTCTGGAACACAAGTGTCACATTGGATCACTCAGGGTCACAGCTAGATAGGTGACAGCACAAATAACACACACACACACTCACACACACATACAATCACACACACACACACTCACACACACACACTCACACACACACACTCACACACACTCTCACACACACACACACTCACACACACATACAATCACACACACACACACTCACACACACACACTCACACACACACACTCACACACACTCTCACACACACACACACTCACACACACACACTCACACACACATACAATCACACACACACACACTCACACACACTCTCACACACACACACACTCACACACACACACACACACACACACACACACTCACACACACACACTCACACACACTCTCACACACACACACACTCACACACACATACAATCACACACACACACTCACACACACACACTCACACACACACACACTCACACACACACACTCACACACACTCTCACACACACACACACTCACACACACACTCACACACACACACACTCACACACACACTCACACACACATACACACACACACACTCACACTCACACACACACAGACACACACACAGACACACACACACTCACAGACACTCACACACACACACTCACACACACACACACTCACACACACACACTCACACACACTCTCACACACACACACACTCACACACACACACACTCACACACACACTCACACACACATACACACACACACACTCACACTCACACACACACAGACACACACACAGACACACACACACTCACAGACACTCACACACACACACTCACACACACACACACACTCACACACACACTCACACACTAACACACACACACGCTCACGCTCACACACACACTCACACACACACTCACACACACTCACACACACACTCACACACACACACACAGACACATACACTCACACACTCTCACACTCACACTAACACTCACACACTCACATACACACACTCACACACACACATACACACTCACACACCCACTCACACACACACATACACACACATTCACACACACGCTCACACATACACACACTCACACACACACATTCACACGCACTCACACACACACACACACACACATACACATACTCACACTCACACACATACACACACTCACTCACACACACACACTCACACTCACACACACAGACACACACAAACAGACACAGACACACACACTCTCACACACTCACACACACACTCACACACACACATACACACACACACACTCACACAAACACTCACACACACACTCACACTCACACACACATAGACACACACACAGACACACACACTCACACTCACACACACTCTCATACACACACATACACACACTCACACTCACACACACACACACTCACACACACACTCACAATCACACACACACAGACACACACACACTCACACTCACACACTCACACACACACACACTCATACACACACTCTCACATACACACACTCACACTCACACACACACATACACACACTGACACACACATTCACACACACACACACTTACACTCACACACACAGACACACGCACTCACACTCGCACACACTCTCACACACCCACACTCACACACACACATACACACACACACACTCATACACACACCCACTCACAAACACACACTCACACTCACACACACACACTCACAGACACTCACACACACACACTCAGACACACACACTCACACTCACACACTAACACACATACACACGCTCGCACTCACACACACACACACACACTCACACACACACACTCACACACACACTCACACACACACATTCACACACAGACACATACACTCACACTCACACATACACTCACACACTCACACTCACACTAACACTCACACACTCACACTCACATACACACACTCACACACACATACACACTCACACACCCACTCACACACACACATACACACACACTCACACACATGCTCACACATACACACACTCACACACACACATTCACACACACTCTCACACACACACTCACACTCACACGCACTCACACACTCACACACACACTCACTCACACATGTACACACACACTCAAACACACACACATTCACACACACACTCACACACTCACTCACACACTTACACTCACACACACATACACACACACACACTCACACACAGACACATACACTCACACACTCACACTAACACCCACACACTCACACTCACATACACACACTCACACACACACATACACACTCACACACACACTCACACACACACATACACACACACGCTCACACATACACACACTCACACACACATTCACACACACTCACACACACACTCACACGCACTCACATACTCACACACACTCACTCACACACGTACACACACACTCAAACACACACACCTCACACACACACTCACACACTCACTCACACACTTACACACACATACACACATACACTCACACACACACACTCACACAGGCACACACATACACACACACACACTCGCACAGACACACACACAGACACACATACACACTCACACACACACTCACACACACACATTCACAAACACACACGTACACACTCACACATTCACACACACACACACTCACACGCACACATTCACACACAGACTCACTCACACACTCACACACACACACTCACACATACACAAACTCAGACACACACACTCTCACACACACACATACACACACACTCACACACTCACACACACACACTCACACGCACACATTTACACACAGACTCACTCACACACTCTCACACACACACTCACACATACACACACTCACACACACATTCACACACACTCTCACACACACACTCACATGCACTCACATACTCACACACACTCACGCACACACTTACACACACTCACACTCACACACACTCACACAGGCACACACATACACACACACACTCGCACAGACACACTCACACAGACACACATACACACACACTCACACACACACATTCACACACACACGTACACACTCACACATTCACACACACACTCACACACACACTCACACGCACACATTCACACACAGACTCACTCACACACACACACACACATCACACATACACACACTCAGACACACACACTCTCACACACACACATACACACACACTACACACTCACACACTCACACGCACACATTTACACACAGACTCACTCACACACTCTCACACACACACTCACACATACACACACACACACACATTCACACACACACTGTTACACACACACACATACACATACACACACACTCACACTCACACACACTCACTCACACACACACTCGCACTCACACACTCACACCCACTATCACACACACACACTCACACACACACTCACACTCACACACTCACACTCACACACTCACACACTCACACACACACATACACACACACTCACACACACTCACACTCACACACACACACACTTACACACACTCACTCACACACTCACACTCACACACACTCACACACACTCTCACACACACTCACTCACACACGCACACACACTCACACATACACACACTCGCACACATACACACACACATACACTCACACACACACTCACACACACACACTCACACACACAAATGCACACTCTCACAATCACATATACACACACGCACACTCACATATACACACATTCACATGTACACACACATGCACACTCACATACACACACACTCATACATACACATACACACTCACATTCACACACTCACACTCACACTTACACATGCACACACTCACACACTCACATATATACACACATGCACACACATGTGTGTATGTGTGTGTGTGTACGTGCGTGAGTGTGTGTATATGTGTGTGTGTGTCTGAGTGAGTGTATGTGTCTGTGAGTGTGTGCATGTGTGTATATGTGCGTTTGTGTGTGTATGTGTGAGTGTGTGTGTATGTGAGTGTGCAAGTGTGTGTACATGTGAGTGTGTGTGTGTATATATGTGACTGTGCGTGTGTGTATATGTGATTGTGAGTGTTTGCACTCTCAAAAACACACTCTCACACACATACACACACTCAGACACACACACACACAGACACACACTCACACTCAGACACACACACTCAGACACACACACACTCACATATATACACACATGCACTCATACACACACTCACTCTCAAAAACACACTCACATACACACACTCACACACACACTCACACACACTCAGACACATACACTCAGACACACACGCACTCACACATATACATACATATACATACACGCGCGTGTGCACACACACATATACATACACACACTCACACGTACACTCACGCATGCATGCACACACACACTCACACACACACGCACTTACACACATATATGCACACATGCGCGCGCCCACACACATATACACACGCACACGCACACATACACACATACACTCATGCACGCACACACACACACATACACACACACACTCTCATGCATGCACACACTCACGCACGCACACACACACACTCGGGAGTGAGTGGGAACAGTGGGGGTGAGTGCAGTGGGGTGGGGATCAGTGGGGACAGTGGGCATTAGTGGGGGTGGTAGGGGGTGAGTGGGGGTGCAGTGCTGGGGGTGAGCCTGGGTGGCATTGTCGGGACATAGAACATAGAACAATACAGCACAGAACAGGCCCTTCGGCCCACGATGTTGTGCCGAACATTTGTCCTAGCTTAAGCACCCATCCATGTACCTATCCAATTGCCGCTTAAAGGTCACCAATGATTCTGACTCTGCCACTCCCACAGGCAGCGTATTCCATGCCCCCACCACTCTCTGGGTAAAGAACCTACCCCTGACATCCCCCCTATACCTTCCACCCTTCACCTTAAATTTATGTCCCCTTGTAACACTCTGTTGTACCTGGGGAAAAAGTTTCTGACTGTCTACTCTATCTATTCCCCTGATCATCTTATAAACCTCTATCAAGTCACCCCTCATCCTTCGTCGTTCCAATGAGAAAAGGCCTAGCACTCTCAACCTATCCTCGTACGACCTATTCTCCATTCCAGGCAACATCCTGGTAAATCTTCTCTGCACCCTCTCCAAAGCTTCCACATCTTTCCTAAAGTGAGGCGACCAGAACTGCACACAGTACTCCAAATGTGGCCTTACCAAGGTCCTGTACAGCTGCAACATCACCTCACGACCCTTGAATTCAATCCCTCTGCTAATGAACGCTAATACACCATAGGCCTTCTTACAAGCTCTATCCACCTGAGTGGCAACTTTCAAAGAGCTATGAACATAGACCCAAAGATCCCTCTGCTCCTCCACCTGACTAAGAACCCTACCGTTAACCCTGTATTCCGCATTCTTATTTGTTCTTCCAAAATGGACAACCTCACACTTGACAGGGTTGAACTCCATCTGTCACTCCTCAGCCCAGCTCTGCATCATATCTAAGTCCCTCTGCAGCTGACAACAGCCCTCCTCACTATCCACAACTCCACCAATCTTCGTATCGTCTGCAAATTTACTGACCCACCCTTCGACTCCCTCTTCCAAGTCATTAATAAAAATTACAAACAGCAGAGGACCCAGAACTGATCCCTGCAGACCTCCACTTGTAACTGGGCTCCAGGCTGAATATTTACCATCTACCACCACTCTCTGACTTCGACCGGTTAGCCAGTTTTCTATCCAATTGGCCAAACTTCCCACTATCCCATGCCTCCTGATTTTCCGCATAAGCCTACCATGGGGAACCTTATCAAATGCCTTACTAAAATCCATGTACACTACATCCACTGCTCTACCCTCATCCACATGCTTGGTCACCTCCTCGAAGAATTCAATAAGACTTGTAAGGCAAGACCTACCCCTCACAAATCCGTGCTGGCTGTCCCTAATCAAGCAGTGTCTTTCCAGATACTCATAAATCCTATCCCTCAGTACCCTTTCCATTACTTTGCCTCCCACAGAAGTAAGACTAACTGGCCTGTAATTCCCGGGGTTATCCCTATTCCCTTTTTTGAACAGGGGCACAACATTCGCCACTCTCCAGTCCCCTGGTACCACCCCCGTTGACAGTGAAGACATTTGGAAGAATTTCCACTGTGTGGTCTTCAGCGTTCCCACCTTTGTCAATGATCGCCAACTCACTGGAGGCACCCAGGGGACACACGGCCTGGTCGTGCTGGGCACACTTTGAGGCCTCTCTGGTCCTTTTGTAATCCCTGAGTGAGCAGGAAATTGTGATGGTCTCAGGGGTAATGGGTCTCACTAGCACATCTATCCCACACCAGCCTGAGCCACTCCCCAAAATAACAAGGCCAGGTGGTCCCATGGCTGAGAGTTAAACATGTGGCACCACCTCCCACAACTCAATCGGTTCACTCACGATGTTCCCTGTTGGGATTGGTTCCATTAACTCCAGGCCTTTTTTTGATTTGGTACGTTTACCTGGGTGTCAATGGTTGTCCCAGCATTTATTGCCCGTCCCTAGTTGCCCCTTGAGAAGGTGGGGGTGAGCTGCCTTCATGAACCACTGCAGTCCATGTGCTGTGGGTTTGACCCACAATGCCCTTAGGGAGGGAATTCCAGGATTTTGACCCAGAGACAGTGAAGGAACAGCGATATACTTCCAAGTCAGGATGGTGAGGGGCTCGGAGGGAAACTTGCAGGGGGTGGTGCTCCCATGTATTTCCTGCCCTTGTCCTTCTCGAGGGAAGTGGTCGTAGGTTTGGAAGGGGCTGTCTGAGGATCTTTGATGAATTTCTGCATCTTATAGATGGTACACACTGCTGCTGCTGAGTATTGGTGGTGGAGGGAGTGCATGTTTGAGGATGTGGTGCCAATCAAGTGGGCAGCTTTGTCCTGGATGGTGTTGAGCTTCTTGAGTGTTGTTGGGGCTGCATCCATCCATTCCCATTCCGGATGTACAGGATCCCCTCCCTCCCATTCCCAATGTGCAGGATCCCCTCCCTCCCATTCTGAATGTGCAGGATTCCCTCCCTCCCATTCTGAATATGCAGGATCCCCTCCCTCCTATTCCGGACGTGCAGGATTCCCTCCCTCCCATTCCGGATGTGCAGGATCCCCTCCCTCCCATTCTGAATGTGCAGGATTCCCTCCCTCCTATTCCGGATGTGCAGGATCCCCTCCCTCCTATTCCGGATGTGCAGGATTCCCTCCCTCCCATTCCGGATGCGCAGGATCCCCTCCCTCCCATTCCGAATATGCAGGATCCCCTCCCTCCCATTCCGGACGTGCAGGATCCCCTCCCTCCCATTCCGGATGTGCAGGATCCCCTCCCTCCTATTCCGGACGTGCAGGATTCCCTCCCTCCCATTCCGGATGCGCAGGATCCCCTCCCTCCCATTCCGAATATGCAGGATTCCCTCCCTCCCATTCCGGATGTGCAGGATCCCCTCCCTCCCATTCCAGATGTGCAGGATTCCCTCCTTCCCATTCTGGATGTGCAGGATCTGCTCCCTCCCATTCCGGATGTACAGGATCCCCTCCCTCCCATTCCCACTCTCTGCAAATTCTCCTCTTACACACAAGTGAAGGAAGCTCATGGTCTGTGTTTCCAGTCTCGCACCATGTTGTGTTGTCACCTTGTGTGTACGGGCTGGGCGTTTAGATCACCCTTCTGAACTGAATAAATGTTGAACTAGTCAAAGACGAGATTGATTTGAGTAGTTGTAACCATCAGCAGCAGGATCAGCCCGTGGGCCTTGGCGTACTGAAATCTCAGAAGAGTTTTCAATGAAGAAAATAACCATTCCTTTCCTGCAAACATCCTCTGGGAAGACAATAACTCCCCCTTATACCTTGTCAACAACACAACCCAGTTCATCAACTTTGAATAACTTTATTCACACAATGAGCTTTTAATCTCCTGGGACAGAGAAGCCCCAAGCCTGAAAAGGAGAAAAGGGTGGTGTGCTCAGTAAAAACAGATCGGCCTGCTGTTCCCTCTCCCTGAACAGGTCCCAACCTTCCCACACTGGCTCTTTTTCACTGAGTGCAGAGGAATCTTTTTAAAGCCACCTAAAGAGATAGACGGGGCCTAGCCTGAAGCTGGCACTCCCTCAGCCCTGCCAGCATGCAGTGACCTTTACTGGTCCTGAACCTGAACCAGGTGACTCAGGGGAAAGACTGACACTGTGGAACTGCGTCACAGCTGCTGACAAAAAGCTGAAAGTGAAGTTTACAACAAACACCATCAGAGTAGCTCCAATGAATGAAGGGAAAGTTTGTAAATCGAAAGGCTGGTGCTTTCACGTATGATTTAGACTGAGAGAGCGGCAGGTGTAAATGTTTATTCTCTCCAGGGAACACTTGCTGAATCCACACAAAGTGCCTGTAATAATTATATTAAGATGTAGATGGAACCTTCTGCCGATTCCTCAGACAGTGCATTAGACAGAGAACTGACATCACAGTCAGTGACACAATTACTGCAGCGCGGAGCCAATCTGTTGCCAGGGTAACTGCTCAGCGCTGGATGGTTTGGTGAGGCCCAAGCAACCCTTTTCACCTCCACAATGTCGCTGTGACACTAGCTTCACAAATCTGCCTCAGAATGTCTGCCAGATGACTAAATACTCTCACCAAAAGATCGGTCAATATTTACACTGGCACTGCTGATGGCAATAGTGCTGTTAAAAAGGGGCTAGGAATTCAGTCAATATCAAACGATCAGAAAAATATTAAAGGAGATATCTGTACACTGACTGGTGTCTCTCAGTCCCCTCTCTCTCTCAGGGAGATATCTGTACACTGACCTTTCCTCATTTCCCCTTCCCCCACCTCACCCAAGTTCCAAACTTCCAGCTCAGTAACTGTCTCCATGACTTGTCCGGACTTGTCCTACCTGCCTATCTCCTTTTCCACCTATCCACTCCACCCTCTCCTCCCTGACCTATCACCTTCATCCCCTCCCCCACTTACCCATTGTACTCTATGATACTTTCTCCCCACCCCCAACCTCCTCTAGCTTATCTCTCCACGCTTCAGGCTCACTGCCTTTATTCCTGATGAAGGGCTTTTGCCCGAAACGTCGATTTCGCTGCTCCTTGGATGCTGCCTGAACTGCTGTGCTCTTCCAGCACCACTAATCCAGAATCTGGTTTCCAGCATCTGCAGTCATTGTTTTTACCTCTGGTGTCTCTCAGTCCCCTCTCTCTCTCTCGGGGAGATATCTGTACACTGATTGGTGTCTCACAGTTCCCTCTCTCTCTCTCTCTCTCTCTCTCAGGGAGATATCTGTACACTGATTGGTGTCTCTCAGTCCCCCCTCTCTCTCTCAGGGAGATATCTGTACACTGATTGGTGTCTCTCAGTCCCCTCTCTCTCTCTCAGGGAGATATCTGTACACTGACTGGTGTCTCTCAGTCCCCTCTCTCTCAGGGAGATATCTGTACACTGATTGGTGTCTCTCAGTCCCCTCTCTCTCTCAGGGAGATATCTGTACACTGACTGGTGTCTCTCAGTCCCCTCTCTCTCTCAGGGAGATACCTGTACACTGACTGGTGTCTCTCAGTCCCCCCCCTCTCTCTCAGGGAGATATCTGTACACTGATTGGTGTCTCTCAGTCCCCTCTCTCTCTCTCAGGGAGATATCTGTACACTGGCTGGTGTCTCTCAGTCCCCTCTCTCTCAGGGAGATATCTGTACACTGATTGGTGTCTCTCAGTCCCCTCTCTCTCTCAGGGAGATATCTGTACACTGACTGGTGTCTCTCAGTCCCCTCTCTCTCTCAGGGAGATACCTGTACACTGACTGGTGTCTCTCAGTCCCCCCTCTCTCTCTCAGGGAGATATCTGTACACTGATTGGTGTCTCTCAGTCCCCTCTCTCTCTCTCAGGGAGATATCTGTACACTGACTGGTGTCTCTCAGTCCCCTCTCTCTCAGGGAGATATCTGTACACTGATTGGTGTCTCTCAGTCCCCTCTCTCTCTCAGGGAGATATCTGTACACTGACTGGTGTCTCTCAGTCCCCTCTCTCTCAGGGAGATATCTGTACACTGACTGGTGTCTCTCAGTCCCCTCTCTCTCAGGGAGATATCTGTACACTGATTGGTGTCTCTCAGTCCCCTCTCTCTCTCAGGGAGATATCTGTACACTGGCTGGTGTCTCTCAGTCCCCTCTCTCTCTCTCAGGGAGATATCTGTACACTGATTGGTGTCTCTCAGTCCCCCTCTCTCTCGCAGGGAGATATCTGTACACTGACTGGTGTCTCTCAGTTCCCTCTCTCTCTCAGGGAGATATCTGCACACTGATTGGTGTCACTCAGTCCCCTCTCTCTCAGGGAGATATCTGTACACTGACTGGTGTCTCTCAGTTCCCTCTCTCTCAGGGAGATATCTGTACACTGACTGGTGTCTCTCAGCCCCCTCTCTCTCAGGGAGATATCTGTACACTGATTGGTGTCTCTCAGTCCTCTCTCTCTCTCTCTCTCTCTCTCTCTCAGGGAGATATTTGTACATTGGTGTCTCTCAGTCCCTCTCTCTCTCTCAGGGAGATATCTGTACACTGATTGGTGTCTCTCAGTTCCCCCTCTCTCTCAGGGAGATATCTGTACACTGACTGGTGTCTCTCAGTCCCATCTCTCTCTCAGGGAGATATCTGTACACTGACTGGTGTCTCTCAGTCCCCTCTCTCTCAGGGAGATATCTGTACACTGACTGGTGTCTCTCAGTCCCCTCTCTCTCAGGGAGATATCTGTATACTGACTGGTGTCTCTCAGTCCCCTCTCTCTCTCAGGGAGATATCTGTACACTGACTGATGGCTCTTAGTCCCCTCTCTCTCTCAGGGAGATACCTGTACACTGACTGGTGTCTCTCAGTCCCCTCTCTCTCTCAGGGAGATATCTGTACACTGACTGGTGTCTCTCAGTCCCCTCTCTCTCTCAGGGAGATACCTGTACACTGACTGGTGTCTCTCAGTTCCCTCTCTCTCAGGGAGATATCTGTACACTGACTGGTGTCTCTCAGTCCCCTCTCTCTCAGGGAGATATCTGTACACTGACTGGTGTCTCTCAGTCCCCTTCTCTCTCAGGGAGATATCTGTACGCTGACTGGTGTCTTTCAGTTCCCCCTCTCTCTCTCAGGGACATATCTGTACATTGACTGGTATCATAGAGTCATAGAGATGTACAGCATTGAAACAGACCCTTCGGTCCAATCCATTCATGCCGACCAGATATCCCAACCCAATCTAGTCCCAACCTGCCAGCACCCGGCCCATATCCCTCCAAACCCTTCCTATTCATATACCCATCCAAATGCCTCTTAAATGTTGCAATTGTACCAGCCTCCACCACATCCTCTGGCAGCTCATTCCATACACATACCACCCTCTGTGTGAAAAGGTTGCCCCTTAGGTCTCTTTTATATCTTTCCCCTCTCACCCTAAACCTATGCCCTCTAGTTCTGGACTCCCCAACCCCAGGGAAAAGACTTGGCCTATTTTTCCTATCCATGTCCCTCATAATTTTATAAACCTCTAAAAGGTCACCCCTCAGTCTCCAACACTCCAGGGAAAACAGCCCCAGCCTGTTCAGCCTCTCCCTGTAGCTCAAATCCTCCAACGCTGGCAACATCCTTGTAAATCTTTTCTGAACCCTTTCAAGTTTCACAACTTCTTTTTCGATAGGGAGGAGTCCAGAATTGCTCGCAATATTCCAACAGTGGCCTAACCAATGTCCTGTACAGCCGCAACATGACCTCCCAACTCCTGTACTCAATACTCTGACCAAAAAGGAAAGCATACCAAATGCCTTCTTCACTATCCTATCTACCTGTGACTCCACTTTCAAGGTGCTGTGAACCTGCACTCCAAGGTCTCTTTGTTCAACAACACTCCCTAGGACCTTACCATTAAGTGTATAAGTCCTGCTTAGATTTGCTTTCCCAAAATGCAGCACCTCACATTTTTCTGAATTAAACTCCATCTGCCACTTCTCAGCCCATTGGCCCATCTGGTACAGATCCTGTTGTAATCTGAGGTAACCCTCTTCGCTGTCCACTACTCCTCAAATTTTGGTGTCATCTGCAAACTTACTAACTGTACCTCTTATGCTCACATCCAAATCATTTATGTAAATGACAAAACGTAGAGGACCCAGCACTGATCCTTGTGGCACTCCACTGGTCACAGGCCTCCAGTCTGAAAAACAACCCTCCCCCACCACCCTCTGTCTTCTACCTTTGAGCCAGTTCAGTATCCCAATGGCTAGTTCTCCCTGTATTCCGTGAGATCTAACCTTGCTATCAGTCTCCCATGGGGAACCTTGTCGAATGCCTTACTGAAGTCCATATAGATCACATCGACCACTCTGTCCTCATCAATCCTCTTTGTTACTCCTTCAAAAAACTCAATCAAGTTTGTGAGACATGATTTCCCACACACAAAGCCATGTTGACTATCCCTAATCAGTCCTTGCCTTTCCAAATACATGTACACACTGTCCCTCAGGATTCCCTCCAACAACTTGCCCACCACCGAGGTCAGGCTCACTGGTCTATAGTTTCCTGGCTTGTCCTTACCACCTTCTTAAACAGTGGCACCACGTTTGCCAACCTCCAGTCTTCCGGCACCTCACCTGTGACTATCGATTATACAAATATCTCAGCAAGAGGCCCAGCAATCACTTCTCTAGCTTCCCACAGAGTTCTAGGGTACACCTGATCAGGTCCTGGGGATTTATCCACATTTATGCATTTCAAGACATCCAGCAATTCCTCGTCTCTAACATGGACATTTTTCAAGATGTCACCATCTTGAAATAGGGACCCTATTCTTTCCCTAGTTACCCTTTTGTCCTTAATGTATTTGTAAAAACCCTTTGGATTCTCCTTAACTCTATTTGCCAAAGCTATCTCATGTCCCCTTTTTGCCCTCCTGATTTCCCTCTTAAGTATACTCCTACTCCCTTTATACTCCTCTAAGGATTCACTTGATCTATCCTGTCCTAACATTTTCTTTTCTTAACCAAACCCTCAATGTCTTTAGTCATCCAGCATTCCCTATACCTACCAGCCTTCCCTTTCACCCTGACAGGAATATACTTTCTCTGGATTCTTGTTATCTCATTTCTGAAGGCTTCCCACTTTCCAGTCGTCCCTTTACCTGTGAACATCTGCCTCCAATCAGCTTTTGGAAGTTCTTGCCTAACACCGTCAAAATTGGCCTTTCTCCAATTTAGAACTTCAACTTTTAGATCTGATCTATCCTTTTACATTGACTGGTGTCTCTCAGTCCCCTCTCTCTCTCAGGGAGATATCTGTACACTGACTGGTGTCTCAGCCCCCCTCTCTCTCTCTGGAAGATATCTGTACACTATTTGGTGTCTCTCAGTCCCCTGTCTCTCTCTCAGGATGATATCTGTACACTGACTGGTGTCTCTCAATCCTCTCTCTCTCTGAGAATTATTTATGCACTGACTGGTGTCTCTCAGTTTCCTCTCTCTCAGGGAGATATCTGTACACTGACTGGTGTCTCTGAGTCCCTTCATGTTCATGGAGATATCTGTACACTGACTGGTGTCTCTCAGTCCCCCCTCTCTCTCAGGGAGATATCTGTACACTGACTGGTGTCTCTCAGTCCCCCCTCTCTCTCAGGGAGATATCTGTACACTGACTGGTGTCTCTCAGTCCCCCCTCTCTCTCAGGGAGATATCTGTACACTGATTGGTGTCTCTCAGTCCCCCCTCTCTCTCAGGGAGATATCTGTACACTGACTGGTGTCTCTCAGTCCCCCCTCTCTCTCAGGGAGATATCTGTACACTGACTGGTGTCTCTCAGTCCCCCCTCTCTCTCAGGGAGATATCTGTACACTGACTGGTATCTCTCAGTCCCCCCTCTCTCTCAGGGAGATATCTGTACACTGACTGGTGTCTCTCAGTCCCCTCTCTCTCAGGGAGATATCTATACACTGACTGGTGTCTCTCAGTCCCCTCTCTCTCAGGGAGATATCTGTACACTGACTGGTGTCTCTCAGTTCCCCCTCTCTCTCAGGGAGATATCTGTACGCTGACTGGTGTCTCTCAGTCCCCTCTCTCTCAGGGAGATATCTGTACACTGACTGGTGTCTCTCAGTCCCCTCTCTCTCAGGGAGATATCTGTACACTGACTGGTGTCTCTCAGTCCCCTCTCTCTCAGGGAGATATCTGTACACTGACTGGCATCTGTTAGTCCCCTGTATCTCTTGGGGGTGATATTAGGACACTGTCTGGTGAACCTGAAAGTTTACTTTTGCCAGAACTGCTGTTCAGTTGCAGCACCATCTCCAAGATGCACGGCAGAAACTCACCAAGGCTCATTAGTCAGCACCTTACAAATCTGTGACCTACCTTTTGGAAGGGCATGGTCAACAGATAAATGATTAGAACCCCCACCTGTACATTCTATGCTGAACCATTCACAATGCTGCCTTGGAACTGTATCTCTGTTCCTGCACAATTACTAGGTCAATTTCCCCAAAATCCCTGCAATC